>NW_013670125.1:52132-84509 GCF_000517525.1 Limulus polyphemus | reverse complement strand
CAGATATATTGCTATTAATTTTGCGTCCAAAAAGCAGTTTTTCCAATTTCCCAAAAAAAATCATATTTTCACCGAAAACCCAAGGCTATAGCCCATGTTTTTTCTCAAATTTTGAAAAAAATAGTTTTTCCTTATATTTCAACACAAAGATGCCAATGATGTAAGACTTTCAAAATGGATATCCTTTCATCAAAATTCCCAATAGTTATTTCATAATCTGTTATCAAAATTTCGGCTTTCTTCGATTTTACTTTTTCTTTTTGTTTTTTTGTTTTTTGTCTTCGGTTATATTCTAAACAACTAAGAGTTTTAAAAACTGGATTATTCAAACAAAATCGCAACATCTAAAAGGCCATGACGTTTCTTATAAAATAAACACCACGTTTGGCATTGTGTTTACTCTGGGTTATCGAAAGTCATATTTTTTTTTACCTTTTCACGGGACATAATGTTTTTATTTAATGCTATAATGTCTCGATTTTGAGTTTTCCGACGCAATAAGCACTATCCGATAGATTTCTAATAATTTTGCGTCAAAAAAACATTTTTTCCATTTTTCCAACAAAATTCAATTTGTCATCGAAAAGCCAAGGCTATCGCCAATGTTTTTTCCCAAATTTTTGAAAAAATTGTTTTTTCCTCATATTTCAATACAAAGGTGCCCTAGATGTAAGAGTTCCAAAATGGATATCCTTTCATCAAAATTCCTAATAGTTATTTCATTATCTGTTATCAACACTTTTGCTATCTTTGATTTTACTGTTGTTGTTTTTTGTCTTCAGTTATATTGTAAACCAAAAAAAGAGCTCTAAAAATAAGATTATTCAAACAAAATCCCAACACCTTAAAGTCTATGACGTCTTCTTATAAAATAAACTCCACCTTTTAGATTGTTTTTCCTCTGCGTTAGCGAAAGTTCAATTTTTTTTATCTTTTCGCGTGACATAATATTTATCATTAATGCTATAATGTCTCAGTTTTGAGTTTTCCGACGAAATAAGCACTATCCGATATTTTTCTATTAATTTTGCGTCAAAAAACCACTTTTTTCCTTTTTTTCTAAAAAATTCATATTTTCACCGAAAAGCCAAGGTTATAAGCTATATTATAATACAAAGATGCCCCCTATGTAAGAGTTTCAAAATGGATATCCTTTCATCAAAATTTCCAATAGATATTTCATAATGTGTTATCAAAATTTCGATTTTACTGAATAAGCAAAACAAAATTAAAATATGATAAATAAACACAAAACTTTAATAATTCACAAGTTTGGTAAACAAAATATTTAAAATTCGCAACACCTTTATCTTCATTGCAAACGTTGATACAGGCAAATTTTTCATAAAAACCTTAAGGCTTAAAAACGAGAATTTAGTCAATAATATTATATTTTTGAAAAGCCCCTATCCAACACACTATTTCCTTTGAAGAAAACGATAACCTATGATACAAGAATTTTTACCAAAATACAAAGGCCTTAGGTGTTTTCACGAAACAAACGATTTCTTATATGCGGATTTCAGTGGGTATTTTGATACATAAACAATAAACAGTGGCGACCTTAGAAGAAAAAAAAATTTTTTTAAAGCCCATAACAAATACAAGTTTCAGCTGAAGAACATCAAAATCTATAATTCAATTTTTTTTTAAAAAATCAAAGGCCTCTGGTATTTTTATGAAAAAAGATTTTTTACATATTGAGATAATTGCGTATTTTAATGCAGGAGAAACGTGTAAGTTCACATTTCCCATTAAATCATCAATAATAAAATAATTTACAGACTTAGAGTTTAAATTAAAATATATTTTTTTTGAAACAGTGATTGATTGCATCTTTCCTTAAACAATGGAATTAGCAAAACAAAATAATATTATGAGAAATAAACACAAAAATTTAATATGTCACAAGTTATGTAAACAAAATATTGAAAATTCCCAACCCTTTTATCTTCATTGTGCCCCCCAATGGTACAGCGGTATGTCTGCGGACTTACAACGCTAGAATCCGGGTTTCGATACCCATGGTGGGCAGAGCACAGATATCCCTTGTGTAGCTTTACAAACAAACGAACTTATCTTCATTGCAAGAGTGAAGCGAACTCAAAGATGGTCAAAATTTTCATAAAAACTCTTTACATCAAAAATCCCTATATTTAAGCCTTGAATTATTCTGAATTGTTCCATTTTACTATACGGCTCAAAAGAAGAAAGTTAACACAAGTGTATGAAAACGACGAATTCTTTATTCAAAATTACTAAACCTAAAAGGTTATTGCGCTTTTTAATAAATGTATTCCACGTTTATCTTTGTTTTATTCTACTTAAGAAAATATTTTTATTTCCAAGCGATATAATATTCTCATTTAACGCATTTTTGTTGAATTTTTTTTAGAAATATAGATAATCGGATACATCACGCTAAAGTTAGCATCAAAATGCGCACTTTTTTGGGTAGTTTGAAAAAAAAAATTTCCATTAAAACTACCAAGGATATACCTTCGAAATTTGGTAAAAAAATTATTTTTGTATTATTAGACTAGAAAAATTATTTTCAAAATAGAATTCTTTCCATCAAAACTCCTAATATTTAAGCCTATAATTGTTCTGAAAATTCCGGCTATCTTCCATTTTAATATACTTCTCAAAGAAGAAAGTTAATAAAAGGTTTTCAAAAAGACAAATTGTTTATTAAAAATTCGCAAATCTAGAAAGTTATTACGGAATCTTTTTAAATTTTAAATGAGAATATTTGATCGCTTTTGATTGTAATTTATCTTAAGTAGATGAAAAAGAAAGTGAAAGAGGCAATAAATTTATAAAGACCCTCATATTGCGAGTCGAGCGCCCTAACCACCTGGCCATGCCGGACATTTAGTGCAGTAACCAATTTTTATTTCTTAGAAAAACTCAGTAATGAAGCATTACGAGCATGTTCGAATCCCCGTCACACCAAAAAAAATCTCGCCCTTTCAGCCGTGGGGGCGTTATAATGTGACGGTCAATCCTACTATTCGTTGTTAAAAGAGTAGCCTAAGAGTTGGCGGTGGGTGGTGATGACTAGCTGCCTTCCCCCTCGTCTTACACTGCTAAATTAGGGACGGCTAGCGCAGATAGCCCTCGTGTAGCTTTGCGCGAAATTCAAAACAAACAAACTACACTAAATATTTCATAAAAATACGCTATTCTTCGGGGTTTGAAAAATATTTATTCTTCATCAAAAATACTTTGTATTTTTTGAAATTTGGTAATAAAATTATTTTCGTATTATTGGACTAGATAAATGAACTCGATATACGATTTTCAAAATGGAACTCTTTTCATCAAAACTCCCAATATTTAAGCATTGAATTGTTCTGAAAATTCCGTCTATCTTCCATTTCACTATAGAGCTAAAAAAAGAAAGTTAATACAAGGGTTTGAAATGGGGAATTTTTCATTCAAAATCTAATAGGTTATTACGGCCTTTTTTCTAAATGTATTTTATCTTCTTTAACTTTGTTTTATTCTACTTACGAGAAATTTGTTTTTTAAGTTTCGGACGATATGCTATTATCATTTAAAGTCGTAACGCTTCATTCCAGAATTTTTCTTAGAAATAAAGATAATCGGATACTCACGCTAAATTCTTAAAAATCACTTCATATCAACTCTTTCATGACGTCAGTCGAAACCACACACCATCAACTGCAGACCACCTCTTGATGTCCGATCTACAATGGGTAACATCAAGACATCCCCGAATAACCCGAAAAAAACCCTCGTTTTCAAATTCCCGCCATAGTCTTTTGTCTCCAAAACTAGAGACTTGAAGAAAATATGGAAAAGCGTACCAAAACGTCATCTCTACCAAACAAAAGACAAAAAAAAAAAAAACTTACCACCAGGTAGATTTTTCATTATGAATCTGTATTACAAAGTTTAGAACTTATCTCTCAAATAGATATTTTCACGTAACTTACAACAGCATAGCTTAAGCATAAATGCAATACACAAAGTGCAAACAAATAATTCCCCATTTGCTATTACGGTAGTACTACTTACTTCGTACTGTAGTCTTGAATTAAATAAAAAGGTTTAAAATATAAAAAAAACGTAAATGTACTGTACATTTCACACACACGAAACACAAAGAAATTTCTGATTCCTACAAAACCACTTTACTAATTACTTCAATAAAAAATATTTACTTTGTGTAACGCTATTTTCGTTTTTATTGAATTATGTAATACTTTTATTTACGAGTCTACTTATCTTGGGCTTAAAACTTCTCAACTATTTCTTTAATAATTACGAAATTAACACACATATATTTTTGTATAATTTTACGTAAACTACTAAAGTATTTTATTAAAAATAAATTAATATTGTTTTATACGTTTTATGGACTCCCTTTTATTACTTAGACAAAAATATTACAGCAATTTGATTAATTATATGATGGCATCATCACATAATAAATGAAATGCGACTGAACATATTTTGTAGTTTTTACACTGTTAACAGATGGCGGCACTAGCATGATAAACTTGAATTCCTGTTATCAAAGCAGTCATCATTATACACAATCATATGTAATCTTACAATTACTAAAACAATTCTTTTTATCACTTTCTCGAGAAAAATAGCATATCATTCACTGAGTAATATCAAAACCAAAATAAAAGAGTCCAGTTTTACGTTTCTTTCTTTCTTCCTGATGTTTTTTCTTTCGAGACAGATGCATATGAAGTCTCTGTAATTGCACTGTGGATGCATTGCAAAAATAAATAACAATGCAATGCAACTACAATGCACGACAGAAGCACCCAATTCACATGTATTTTTATTACTCCTGTCATTAATATATAAAACAAGGTACTGTTAAGTTATTAATTGCACATCATCAAATGTTAAAGAGAAGTTATCGATATCATTGAAAATGTATTTCTTTACTGATTTATTTGGTTCAAGATTTCAATTTCAGTGATAGAGTTGTTATTATTTACAATTAGAGTAAGTCATTCTATAGCAACTTAAAAAGACAAGAGTACAGAAAACTAATTTAAATTACAAAGTTTATATTTGCAACATTCTATTATACAATACTGCTAAACGTAGATGCATTTTTCACATATCCAATAAATATCTGTGAATATTGTACCACAAAACAAACAATATTTGTTATAATTTGTATATCTAAATTGTTTACTCCTAATGCATTACAAGTTTCAATTTTTTTTAATAATATTGTAACTGATGTTTTATTATAGATAAATTTAATGAAATATTACACTTAAATATAAAAAAAGGTAAAAGTTACTAGCCAAACATAAAATGATCTTCATGCAAATTGTATTTTTTTATTCCTACTTAGGTTATAAACATAAGCATATTAGATCCTTACCCAAGTAGAAATGCCAGAAATTTCGACTCAGGACAATTAATGTAATAATATAGTCCCGTAACTTATATTACGTATACAAAGATATACGTAAAGTTTTTTTTGTATTTGGTTGAATGTTTCTTCAACGCGACTACAAGGAGAAATTGCCTGGGATTTGTTTTTATGATGTACTGAACTTGTTTTACTATTACTCGACTATGGCTCCTATTACATACCGCAAAGGACTTATTTTACGATTTTTAGTGTATCGGTTACCTAAAATTGTATACTTTAACTAAGAAGACGAGTATGTCCTGCAATATTTGCATGCACTTTAATGAATCTACATATGCTTGTCTGTGAGAATTGGTACGTCAGAATACTGCTATCCGGCTCTTACCCTCGTCAGAGTCCTTTTTTTATTTATTTTTACTTTTAAATTTTAAATTTCTTTACTGATATATATATATATATTTCTTTTTTTACTTCCTGCACCTAACTGTATGCAAAATATGTATTGATTGCTATGATTTTCTTTTAATATCGTATGTACTAGAATAAGTACACTGTAAAAAGAACAAAAATAATTATCAAATGTAACTGAGAAGAATAGCACACGCGTTTACCGGTGGCAGAGTGATAAGTTCATTGCCTTACAATGCCAAATTCCGGGTTTGATTTCCCGCAATGGACACAGCATATTGCTACATGTGATATTACTGTAAAATAAAACAAAAAACTGACGTATGAAACCCTTGTTTTGCCACTGTAATAAAATTGCACGGGAAAGGTATGTTTAACAAGAATTAATGACAGGGCATGGCCCTAGCTACATTTGCACGTTTTCTTTGTCCTGTTTTATTTGCTGGTCTTGACGCTCTGGGCTACGTCTACTTTCCATTTCTTTATGTCACAAGCTCTTACCCCCCCCCCCCCAAATAACGTCAGAAATTCGTCACCACGTTATTTTAAAAGTGCTTTACAAATTATGCATTGCTTTCCTTGAACTTGTTTTGTTTGTTTTGTTAAATTGCGCGCAGAGCTATTCGAGGACCACCTGCGCTGGCCGACACTAATTTTGAAATGATAAGAGTAAAAGAAAGGCAACTAACTAATCAACACCACCTTCTGGGCTACCCTTTACCAACGAATGATGGGATTTGCCATAAACATATAACGCCCCCAAAATTGAAATGGTATGTTCAGCGACAAGTCTCGATCTCGCAACCCGTAGATTGAAAGGGGAGCGCACTTCGGGCCATGACAGGCCTCTTCTTTAATTTATACTTTAATGGCATGTTTTCAAATTGGAACGAATCGTGAAACTTTCGTTTTATTATTTTTAAGAAATTTACCACAAACAATATATAAATTTGATTTGACATTTTTTTCTACTTTTAAAATACATACGAAATTTTAAAAAGTAATCATAAAAACAATACATGCTAGTCAAGAGCATATTTTGTTTATCATTAAATCAAAAAATAATCTAATATAAAATTGAGAAATAAAACAAAAAAAAGCAAATACATATATAAATATATATATAAACAAACAACGAAAAAGGCTCGTATACAAAGTGGCCCCATGCGGCAAGAGCCGGATAAAACCAACAGTGGTTTGAGGAACTAAATATCAGCAAACAACCTCATACAAATTCATTAAATTATATATAAATATTACAGGACACATCTGTTTGCTAGATACAATTTTAGGCAAATTAATGCAATGAAAATCGAAAATACGATTTTATTCCAGTCATTAATGGTATAATTTGTCTTTAATAAACATATTTTTAAAATCGTCGCCTATCGTATTACTAATAGTAATACTATTAGTATTACTAGTATAAATACAACTTAGTACTACTACTACTAGTAGTAATAGTAGCAGTGTAGTAGCACAAGTTACTACTACTATTTAAATGTTAAAAATACGACGAAAGTTTGAAGAGTGTGGTAAACTACGATACCCCATTTGATTTAATTATATATTCAGATAAATCTAAAGAAAAAAATATATAGGCGCTTAGGCCTAGTAGTAGTACGCAATTTAACACTTTTACACACTTAAAATAAAAGTTAAACTGTGTTGTCGTTCACAAAACTTTGTTTTTTTGGGGGGGTTATATTTATAATTTATAAACAGAGCGTACCGACATTATTGAAACATGCAATTTCTACACATTAAAACAAGTTTATCTTCAATAATCATTGTAGCTCATAGGGCTTAGCTTTTGGACAAAGGTCCACTTGATAAATATAAAAATTATCTTACCAAACATTTCAATTTTGGCATAACTCATCATATTATTTCAGTTTCGCATTTACGGTTTGCTCTTTTTAATCAAAAACGCGTCAGCCAATCACAAGCTCTCTTTCCATCGGATGATTTTTCGTCATAAGAACATTTTATTAAGGGACCGTTTCAAAATAGGAAACACTTAAATACTAATTTAAAAGTCCGTAAAAAGTATTTTTACTTTTTTAATCATACATTTTCATTGTATGAATTATTTTTGTTGTATATTAGAATTACAATTAATCATAATATTTCATAAAAAAGATATACAAATACTCTTTAATAAAATAATATGTAAATATAATAATCTAATATTATAAAAATGGGTATAATCTTATTTTTGATGATTTACACAATATTAAAATTAAATGAAACTTGTATATATATCTATATATATACACCCATTTTGCTTTTCAGACATAGTTAAATACCTAAAACTCATATTTTACTAGTTTATATCACTGAATATTGGTTAGGATACCTCGTCACAAACATTTGGGAATGACAGTTTATATTGTTAATAGTTAGCAACTAAAAACTGACTTGCGAAAAAAAATCTCCAAAAGTGTACTGCCACTAAAGTTGTATATGTGTAAGCTCAATATTGCAAACTATGGTGATTGATTCCGTACTAACAAAAAACTCAAATATATACAAGTTATTAAATTTAAATTCCTGTTATCATTGATAATTAGAGAAGTTTTGACATCTGTGTAGTCGATGGAGATGAAAACAAGGGGAATCCTCAAAAGCCGCGGCATTTGAAATCCTTTTTGGCAGGATTATTGTAAATCAATCTACGACACCTTTGTTTCCCTTTTTTATTAGCTATATTTTTGCGGCCAACAACAGCGTGGGGCGCGCGTATAGCAACTTCAATTTTATTATTCAACAGGATCTTTACCAGCCTACCCTCAAACTGAAATTTTTTTAGGCAGGATTAGAGTAAATTAATCTACGAGACTTTGGACATAGTCAAATACATCAATTGAAAGGATTTGACTTCCCGAGTCCAAAACTGTAGTTAGATCCCAAGTCGTTCAAGAGATGACGGAGCTATGAACTAAAAGTTTGTACTTGCAAAAAAAAAAAAGTCAGAGCAGTCTTATAAGCTGCTATGCCGCAGCTAAAAAAAAATTGTCTTGCTAATAATTACCTTAATTTGTAGAGCACTAATTGACGCCTAAGATTCCATGGGTTCCCTATTGCTCGCGGAAAACACAAGGGTGGGATTATCAGAGAAAAAGTGGGATTGTCACCTAAACCTCAGGTAAGACCCATGAATGGGCTTTGTTTGTGTTTGTTTGCCTTTGGCTCAGTTGGTAAAGTAGTTGATTGCGTGCAAAAGATGCTCTGTTTAGTCATACCTGCGGAACACACAAGCATGAGATTACCAAACTTGAAAATAACTTTTAACAACATTATTTGAAAAAATGTATTAGCAAAACACAAACCATTTTACTGAGCGTTAAGAAATTTATAATCAGATGTATTTTCTTAGTCAAAACAAAAAAAAAGGTTTTGAAATGTAATTGTATTTATCGTCTAACAGAATTTAGAACAATTAAGATCAAATTGTACATCACCGTCTAATGAGCAATTGAACGGTAAAAAAATAAGAATATTGACTTTTCTGTTCCCAGTTCTCAGATAAGAAGTCAATTTGAGAATGTCTCACCTATGACTAAATTGTACCCCCATTATTGACAATCTGAACAAAATGCTATAATAAAAATGGATAAGTCCGTAGTCTAGGCAAATTTTGTTGTACTGTTTTAGATTATAAACTTTAATTTGTAAATCTTACTGTCTCGAATGACGTACAACTTTAGAAATTTTTCTAATGAAAATTTTCAAAATAACTAAAATTTCATTAAAATTCAGTATCTACAAATGACATTTTTTGTATTTAACGCTATGAATCAAAATAATTTTTAAAAGCAGTAACTTTTTTTAATCTAGAAAGTTAATTAACAGACTGGAACGAGATAAATGCGCTAATCATTCCATTACAAATCGAATTTTCCATTTCGTCTTACACTTACAGAGTATAGAGCACGACTGATGAAGAACAAAATAGCAGCACTCAGTCCAATTATAAACTAGCAGGATATTTAAAAATATTTTCTTTTGGCAATGATTCCTTCCCATAATCTTAGAAATTAGCTTCTTTCTAATTTCTTTAATATTTTGGTATAACAGTTATTATGGTTTAAGAATTTCTTTGGCAATAGTCTTTGTTTGAATATTTCAAAAACTGTAATATCTAACTTAACAATACACTTTATTAGTAAATGAGAACCCGATATTTATACAATCACAGTTCTTGATTAACGAAACATTTTAAAAGAGTCATCTTCTCTGCAGACCAGGATTGTCATTTGAATCTGGCGTATTTTCAAATATTTATTACCAAATGTCATTCGTATATCTTGTATAGATATGAAATATATAGTTTTAAAAATGTTGATTGTATATATTTAGCTATTTCCGATGAACGTATGGTCGTACTAGGCTTTATATTCAATTACAAGTACAAACAAGTTTTAAAGGTTGTCATAACGTTTTTAATAGTTCCAAATAAAAAAAGGTATACATTTAAATTTCCTGATGTACTACCGTCAGAAAATTAGATAGTGGAAAGAATAGGAAATTAAAATATATTATTGCAAAAAAATGTTCATAAAGAATTAATTATATAAAATGTTTGATTAACGCTTAAAATTGTGTGTAAACAAGTATCATATCATTAGTTTTTGAACTTAAAATAGTATGTCTTTTAAAATTAAGTAACACTTTCACCAATAGCTGTATATTTCTACTTTTTTCAGATCTTTAATGGTTTTAGGTCAATTGGATTTTTTATAGGTTTTGTAATTAATTTGACTTGTGCTTCAAAAACACACCGAGAGGAAATTAACTGTTAGCGATTTATAAACGACTGTATTTAAAGAGGCTTATATTTTAAGCTTTAACAGCCTAAATATTATTTATGCTAACAAAAATTGAATCGCATGATTTCAGTTTCTTTAAATCTCTCAAATCAATGAAAAGAATCATCCACATTTTGTCCCAGTGTTTTCTTAACCTCAATCATTATTTAAATGTAAGTGCAAAAAGCAGTAAAAACATATTAATCTTACTCAATACATTGGAAATATGTATTTTAAAAATAATAATCTTTGTTTTCCAATTTATCCTAATTCTTTAGGATAGAAAATTAAATTAAAAAATTTATTTAAGACATTTTTAAAATTGCATGCAAATAAAAGATATTTTTAAAATGCCAGTATGATAAAAGTGATATATATATGCAGGAGGTACAAAAACTGATCAAAAACATATTTTTGAAAAATTAAAATTTTAAATTAAACTTATCACACTGTAACAGAATAGTGAATACTGTTCTTCTGATCTACTAAATACATTTTATGTTTCATGTCTTTTAAACTAATAACTGCAATTTTAAGACTAGGGTGATATTATAAATGACTTAAAAACACAAGATACTGGTTTTCTTTTAAAAATAAAATTTAGCAATATACTTTGTGTATCAGGCATTTTTTCCACGTCAATTTTATTTGCAAAACGAATCACTGTGCATATATACGAGATGCAAGTATACAAGATGAACCAAATCAAGTGACTGTTGCATCTATTTCTAAAACTGATTTTTACTTTTTAACTTCAAGTGTGTGTTTTTCAACTTTTTTGTGTCGAGAGTAGCAGGCATCTTAATGCCTACCTGATTTCTATAGAACTAAGTATAATCGAAATTATATTATAAAAATTATAGATTTACGATAAATAATTACTTATAAAATGAAATTACCATGCAATAATTTTATTACACAAAAAAAATTTTACATGGTAATTTAATTTTATAAATGTTGCACTAACTTAGCTATATAAAAGTTAAATTATTTAAATTAATTTGTATGAAATGTGAAAATTAAGTTATGTTTTGTTTGTTTGTTTGAGCACAAAGCTACAAAACTGGCTATCTGTGCTGTGTATGCGATGAGCATCAAAAACTGATTTTTTAGCATTATAAGCCATCCTGTTGAGTCACTGGTGAGGGTACTAATTGTGACTTGTCCATATTCATTATGTACAAAAAAATACTTTCGTTCAAGAAAACAAATGACACTTTATTTGAACCACACAATGTTGACAAAATTTAAAATTTCCAGAAAAAAAAAACGGAATGAAAATAGGAGCACATCACATTAAAGTTTAAGAACATCGTAATTGTAATTAAGATAAAATATGAACCAGTTATTCAATATCAGAATATCAAGTAAAGATATTAGTTGTTTTGTGGAGAAATAAAATTAGTGACGGTTATGAAAACTATTTATTATGTTAACGTAATTTCTACTGTTCAACTAGTACATTACTTTGCTTATTTTAATAGGGTAGTACGGTTATAAAAAAACAATTATCTAATCATAAAGTTGCTGAAAAAGTAAGCAAATGCAAACACAATTAAGAACACACACGAGAAAACCATCAAAAAATGTTCATCTTTTAAAGTTTTGCAAAAATCTAAAGCTACTCATGAATTATAATATCATAGATCTTAATAATACTTTGTTCTATTGTGATGAAAATAAAAATAAAAAGATTGGTATCACCTAGATTACAGTAAATTTTTCTATCTATTGTATAATTCTTTATCTTAGAGAGCCCACCATGGTTTTGCCTTCTGGAACACAGTTAACATTCATCAGTTGAAATCAATGCTTATATTAAAGCTTTAGATTTTATACTAGTACTTCAGAGAGGTTATCATACTCCAAAATAATGAGAATCTGACAAATTACATGCCACTTGGCATTGGACCTCCTCCCATTTTTTCAGCCATTTTTTTCATCAAACTGGCAACTTTAGGATTAGACTGATATTTCCCAATATTGGCTGGATTAGATGAAATATCCTGGAAAGCTGCAGCAACTTCCGGATCCTTAAAAAAAAATATATATATACATATCTTTAATTATATAACTTTCATAGTTTTGCTCACAAATTTAAAAAAAATTAGTAAGTGAATTTATTGGAAATCATAAATATAATATATAAATTGAAGATTTATTCTTTTCTATAAAACTATACAATGACAATACTAAATCTTTATTATTCTATCCAATATTTACATAAACAAATGCTATGTACGAGTATAATGGACCAAGACAAGTTAGGGGCAGATAAAGCAAAAAATACTAATGTTAACTGAATATATTAAATTTTTGCACTTGACAACAACATGAAAGTAAGTAAAAAATAATAATAATATTTATGAGTACTTCAAAAGTATTTTACAACAACTTGCACTGTTATTAAATATTCAAAACATTATTCAATTGAAATGTTTATAGCTTTCAATAATACAGAATTAATATGAATGATCATATTATATTTAATAAATAATTAAAATCAATTTTAAAACTTTGAAACCGTCAGCGGCTTCCACTTTAAAAGCCTATTCTACATGTACATTGTTTTGTCATCCCATATGTCAAAACAGCTTCCACTTTAAAAGCCTACTCTACATGTACATTGTTTTGTCATCCCATATGTCAAAACAATATACATCTAGAATGTGCTTTAAAGTGGAAGCTTCTGACAGCTTAAAAGTTTTTGAAGTTGCATAAATATAGAGTTACTACATTGACAGAGTTAACTACACCAGAATATGACCATAGTGTAAAAAAATGCATACAAGTAAATAAATTAAATCTATGAAGAGTAAATCAACTCTATAAAAATTATAAACTATATTAAATTCTGTTTTCGGGTGATGATTCTAAATATGGCTTAAATGTTTTTGACAATTTTCTTATTCACATTGGATGATTTCAAATATATAATCGATCCCTTTCATTGTGAACCAAAGCTACTCTTTTGTACAAAATTTTACTTGTTTTAGAGGATCATATTTTAGTACTTTTTTTTTCTTACTTGACAAATTTCCTTTTCATACATTTCTCTTAATGGTTAATTCAGAAGTTTATTACTCTGTTGTTGCTTGAGTTAGTAAATAGACAATACGCCATTAATTTCAGGCAACAATATAGGCTTTATATGCTTCTGTGAATCTTATCTCATTCATTCCACTTCCAACTAAAGAATACAAAGACAGACTAATATAATTATAACTGGGGAATATGACCTATCCTGTTGATTCCACTTCCAACTAAAGAATATAAAGACAGACTAATATAATTATAACTGGGGAATATGACCTATCCTGCTGATTCCACTTCCAACTAAAGAATATAAAGACAGACTAATATAATTATAACTGAGGAATATGACCTATCCTGTTGATTCCACTTCCAACTAAAGAATATAAAGACAGACTAATATAATTACAATGGAGAATATGACCTATCCTGTTCATTCCACTTCCAACTAAAGAATATAAAGACAGACTAATATAATTACAACTGGAGAATATGACCTATCCTGTTGATTCCACTTCCAACTAAAGAATACAAAGACAGACTAATATAATTATAACTGGAGAACACAACCTATCCTGTTCATTCCACTTCCAATTGAAAAATACAAAGACTGACTGATACAACTGCAACTGGAGAATATGACTTATCACAGTCACTTCCAACAGAAGAATACAAAAACTGACTAATCATACAGGCAGTACCAGTACCTATGTACAGATGGTTCAAATTGTTCATCGAAATGATATTTTAAATATCTCCTCACTAGGTCATCAGAACTTTACAGTATTATACAGAGTTTCCTTTTATAACAATATCTATGTAAAGATTCCTACCAATTAATAAATACTGTTGTATTCCAATAATAAACTTATGTGACTATTGTACCTGGAAAGCCTGAAGAATTTCGGGATCCTGAAAAAGTGTCTGAATTCCCGCTCCCATGCCTGAAGGCATTCCACCAGGTACTCCAGGAAAACCTCCTGGAAAACCACCAAATTCTGGACCTGCATTTCCAGCTTGAGACTGTTGTTTCTCTCTTTCATACTAGAAAACAGTATTATAATTATTAATTTTTATAGTGAGATAATTCTCTTTGAATACACTAAGAAATAAGATTCAATTTTATACATTTAATATCTTTTTTTTTTATAAAACATCACAGCATAAACAGATTTTTTCACAAACAGATCAACACATTATGTTTCCACAAGTTCAATACTTATCTAAGTATTGTTTACATAACAACATATGGACAAAAAAAACAAGTTTGTAAACACTTTTACTTGTTAATTATCTTTCACCTCAGTAATATAGGGGAAAAAATTAATTATTAACTTATAAAGATATCTTTCACATAAGACAGAACTGAAAAAAGAAAATAAGCTCCTCACTTCACGTTCTCTTTCTTCCTTAGCTTTACGAATTCTCTCTTTCTTTTCTCTAATTTCTCTTTCTTCTTTTCTTCTTTCATACTTCCTCCTGTGCTCCTGAATTTTTTTGGCCTAAGAAAGATATAATGAAGTCATTACACTGTTAAAGAATCATATTTTAAGTTTTCCTTTTTGTATAATCCAGCTATGCCATGCTCTTAAACACACAAGATATCTACAAACATTTAAAACACACTATTATGTATAGTTTCAAACATTCATTTATTTATTTGTTTACAATGGCTATCTTTGCTGTGCCCCAACGTTTAGCATTACTAGTCTTCAAGCTTCCTGCTGAGCCACTGGGAAATATTAACTTATTAATAAAGATATTGAGTCTGTATCATCTAATTTTGTTAAGGTTGCAAAAATAATATGGTAAAAAGGAAAATGAAACAGGAAGTAACTGACGAAATGTTGCAAAGGAGGGAATTTACACAGAAAAAAATCATACTGGCTGTTTTAAGGATTAATGTAACACTTTTTTTATATTTTAATTAAAGTTATAGCAGTTTATTTTACATTTTGCTTCAATTATGCCTGTTTAATAAATAACAAAAGACAGAAATAGAAAATCATGAGTTGCTTGTCAGGTGCAGTCAATTTTGTAAATAAAACCCAGATGTAGTCATAAAAACAATAATTTCCAAATATAATTGTGATTACAGCTTCTTCTTTTTTTTTCTTAAGACTTAAACAATTATTTACAAAATGCCTTTTTTTCAAACACTACTAGTAAAATGAACCAAGTTATGCTTCAAAGTCTATACACCTGATATACTTAATGTGGCAAGTACTTTAAATTGTTAAATAATACAAAATGTGTAATTAGTGAATTGAATTGGTCTCATTCACACTTCCATCTATCATTTTGTTAACTAACATTAACAGTCTCCCTGTTAAACTTCACAACAACATGCACATTATATTAAACCTCTAATGTAATATTATTAGAAAAACACCAAAAAAGGAGATAAAAAAATGCAGACTTCATTACTAAAATGTGTTATAGATACTGATAGTTTAAACCAATGTAAATAAATGTGAGCTCCGAGTAAAAAATTACAAAAAAGCCATCACACTACACTGCTCATCACGTGTCTAATAAAATAACTTCAGTTACATTTTGATAATGATCAGGATCCGCTGAAGACATCAAGGTAACATGCCAAAACATATATTTCAGCATTCATTGGACTAAAACCTTGATTGGCAATATCTTACAAGGTGGTTACATCGTACCACTAAAAATATGAACTTTTTAATTTAATAGTTTTAAAAAAAAAGATGTATTTGCAACTAAGTGAATTAAAACAAGTGATTACATTCTGCACACTTAAAGAGTGCAAGATGAATACATTATATAATGTAATTTCATTCACTGGAAAATCTGATATCTTTTTATAAGTTGTTGCTATTGACGTTCCACACTGTATTTAACTTTCAAACATTTGAAACAAATTCTGCACAAATACGTTTTTATTATTTATTTTTAGAATAGCCACTAAGACTATGTGCTGTTGTCCCCAGTTTTAACCTGCCGACCAGAAGAAAGACAAACAGGCTGGCAGAGCTCATAACCAACTCCTAGGCTACTCTTTACAAACGAAGATCGGAATTTACTGTCACAATATAACGACCCTACGGTTGAAAGATTAAACATGTTTGACTCTTGAGTTTCGACCCTGCTGGGTGAATGAACCAAACGTTTCATACACGTTAATGTAAAGGCCTATTGATCTATTTACTACCATTTTAAGTAAGAACGTATATATCTATACACAACCAATACTGTTGCTTATTTTCCTGTTTTATTAATACAATATATACCTGAAACAGATTAAACTAGCTACAAATTAAAACATTGATTTTATTTTACTATTAGATTAACTGTATTTCATACACATACATATATTTCAAATGTGGTGTTTAATTAATGTGAAACGAATGAGACGCCAGAATTTCATAATACAGCTCAAAATCTTCGGGCTTAATTTTCAGGAAACGCTACAAAAACAAAAAATATAGAGGTTATTGCGATTTTTGGTAAAATATATGTTGTAATTTTCATACGATAATTGTAAGTCCTGTCCGCATTCTAAAATTTCACCTAACAAATTAAATCCAAATTTTCTCAAACATTATCTTTACTGTTAAGCGTTTTCTTCCTAAATTCATTGCTAATTTAATGTATTCTCAAAGAAATATTATCGAAAAATATACACGCTTCAAATTTACCGCATAATAAGCCAAGACTAATATTTTTTTCTAATTCAACACGACAGCTGGTGTCGAACGCTAGGAGTCTCGTCACAACAATAATTTTTTTTTTAGTAGACGTATTCGATGAAAACCAAACGTACATGTCACACGTATAGAAAAATATAAATACACCTTACAATATCTTAGTGTCAAACAATTATTATTATTGAACATGTTACTAAGACACCGTCTTAATCGTCATCAGCAGAACGTGTACTAGAACACATGAATTAGAGACCTTGACGACATAAACCCCTTATTCCTTTATTTGGTTCTATGTCACTAGGATCGGGGAAGTTATTTTTGGACAATCTTTTGAACAGATTCCAAAAACCTTGCTCAAATTCTCCATTTTTCACAAGGAAAACCAGCGACACATTATTTGTTAAAAGTACAACACTTTCATTATGTTTAAAATATTTTCAATGCAGAAAATCTAATTTTTTAAAAATATTTATCTATTTAAAAGTTTAATGCTTTATTGTTCAAGCCGCCCGTGACACAGAAATCTTCAACTCTTATTGGTGATTTGAATGTCTGCGCGTGTTGCCGTGATGCCAATAAACTTGGTAGAAGGAAGAGTCGAGATTGCGTCCTAACGAGAATGATCAACAATAATGGGTTCGGGAGAATAATGTAACAGCATAATGGGGAGAGCGCAGAGACTTCCAGTTGAGTCGTCATTTTGAGATGTAAGAACGTACTACCTCCTCCTCTCGAAATAACGTATCGAAACAGCTCGGTCATTGTGGCCTAACTTACCACGATCGCAATGATTGGAAGTAAGCTACAACACCTGCTTTTATTTGTGTGTATTATCAGTGGATTCTGCGGGTCAGAAGGTCAAGGTGAGGAGAGTTTACGTATCTTAACAAAAAATAAAATAAATAAATGTGTATGTTTGGTAGTAAATATACTTTAATTTTGAGAACATCGCTTTTTTTGAAGTTGTCTACTTAAAAAATATTAGTCACGTAAGACGCATACGAAAGCTATAGAAATCTTTACTGTTCGTTTTAATCTTCCCTTACAAGCCATAGTGAGAAAGTTGTACAACTGTAGTAAAAACAATGACGATGATTACAGAAGAGGTTCTTTGTACAGTCTTTAAGGATACATCTTGCTGTTCATACTGGATCTGTTTAATTTAAAAACACAAAAGGTTCTGTAGCGGAAGACCATCCAACATTTACTGAACATTATATTATATTATAATATATAATTATATATTACATAGAGCAATCTTTCCAAGTTCAAGTACTCGAAAAAAAAAACAGTTTGTTTGTTGTTAAGCTCAAAGTTACACAATGGGCCACCTGTGCTGTGCCCACCACGGGTATCGAAACCTGGTTTTTAGTGTTAATTCTTCAGACTAACCCTGATAGAGAGAGAGGATAAACAATAGAAATATATATATTGAATAACACGAAAATACGAAATACCAACCACACAGAAATCTTTGGGTGCCAAATTGTCAGCATCAAATGACGTGGAGAACGGACGAGTTTACGAACTTGAGATATATTGTGCACGCATCTACTGATTACATAAAATATACCAGAAAGTACAAATTTACAAATACAAAGACATTTTAAGAACTGCTATACAAATAGTACTATTGACTAAATAATAGCAATTAACGTGGGAAAGTGAAGTGCGGTATATACTCAGATATGTTAAAGTGGAGAGCTGCGTCAACGTGGAGGATGTAAACCAAGCTGAAACGTAGAGGCTACTCAGGCGAAACGTTGTGAATTCCATTCTCTTCTTAATTTTCAGCGTGGAACTAACATCTCATATACAGATTTCCCAGTTTGCCCCGGATGAAGAAAGGTCTACCTTTCGAAAGCGCTCGGGTTATAGAGTTCTTATTCATCTCGTATACAGAAATAGTTTTATATTCAAACAGTTTTCCTACTAATGGGCAAAGGCCATATCACTCCAGGAATAGGAAATACAATACGTTTTTGTTTTTTGGTAGTGTCTGTTGGTAGTCCTAAATCACTGCACCTTGCTGTTTACTGGCAGTAATTTGAAATCTGTAAACACTAGAAACAAGGTAGTTGCCCTTCAAACCATTGGTTGTTTTGCCTTATAAGTGGAACCTAGTTGACAGGTGACGCTGTCAGTCGTCCCTGAACCTTTTTAATTAATATTTCATTCCTCCCAGTAACCTAATCAAAGCTTCATTGTAATTATTATTTTATCTTTATGCGCTTATTTTTCTCGCTAGCTACACAAGTTTGATTCATTCAGCATAAAATAGCTGTTTATACATGACAAGTGCAGCCTTTAGAAATTTGACATTATTATAAGCATTCAAAAAACCACGCAGCAATATGTCTCTCTTAATCAGTGCATATAGATGCATTAGATATGGTAAACTAGAAGCAATACTTATCATATTAAAATATTTTTAAACCAATGGTATGGGGGTGTAGCCCGTGTTCATAGTTACATTCCATGCAAAAAGGAATATGACTGTTGATTATGTGGCTGAAATATCATAAAGTTGTTTTATGCATTTGTCAACTGTTAGATTCAAGATTCGAACACAATCGTGAACATTTTACGAGTTTGTCAAAAACATGGATAAGTAGGTAAGCAAGGAGAAGAAATCGTTAAATGATGATGAAGAACAATCTGATGGCACTTCCTCGGTTTCCGCTTCTACTGTTTCTGTCGGTAAACTGAATACCAAACCAAAAACTAAAATGTTAATTACCAGGAGGATTTTACAAAAAATTAGTTTTAATTAAAGAGCTGCTAATAACAAGAAACAACTGCAGTGTGTACTCCTTCATAGATTTAGGCTAATGAAAGCAAGAAGCCAAATAAACTTAATAGGCATTAGGAAACCAAATACCCTGATCATGCAAGTAAAACCATCAAGTTCTTCAAGTGAAACAACTGAAAGGGCAAAGCAACTTGTTCGAAAATCAGGTCAAAAGCCTTGAAAGCTTCTTTAGAAGCATCTTATTTGATTGGGAAAAGCACGAAACCATATACTATAGGAAACACATTAGTTTTTCCCGCTGCAATAAAAAATGTGCGAGATCATACATAAAGTACAATATGGTGAGACCATCGAGTCTATCCTTCATCGCGTAACACTATCACAAGGCATATTTCTGCTGACACAAAAATGCAATTGAGAACAACTTGATGAAACCAAATATGTTGCAAATTTAACTCAGCTTCTGGTTTTTGTACGATACTGTTGTGAAGAGTTTGTTTTGCCAAGCACTGGAAGGGAGAGCTACAGAGGTGCCATCTTGTCTTGTTCATAAGTTTTCACCACAAACAATCTTTCTTGGATTGTATTGGAGTAAGAACTAATGGGGCAACTGTATTTGCAGAAAACAAGAAAGGTTTGATAAACAAAGTGCTCTTGCTCCAGGTGTAACATTTATACACTGCATTATACCCAGAGAAGCACAAGCTTTAAAGAAATTGCAGCCCGAAGCAAACAAAGAGCTACAAGATGCTGTAAGTGTTGTGGAATTTGTGAAATCAAGAGCTTTGAACAATAATCTGTTTCCACTACTTGTGGAGAAATGGGATCCATGTATGACAAGTTCCTACTACGTACAGAGGTATGCTATTGTCTCACAAGAAGGTACTCAGTCACATTGTACAGCTAAAAGAAGGTACTCAGTCACATTGTACATATAAAAGAAGGTACTCAATAGTCATATTGTACAGATAAAAGAAGGTACTCAATAGTCACATTGTACAGATAAAAGAAGGTACTCAATAGTCACATTGTACAGATAAAAGAAGGTATTCGGTCATATTGTACAGATAAAAGAAGGTATTTGGTCATATTGTACAGCTAAAAGAAGGTATTTGGTCATATTTTACAGCTAAAAGAAGGTATTCGGTCACATTGTACAGCTAAGAGAAGGTACTCAGTCACATTGAACAGCTAAAAGATGGATTTTGCTTTATTTTTTGTTAGACTTCAACCCCACACTAGCAGTACATTTTATGGATGAAAAGTGGCTTCTAGTACTGTGATACCTGGCTGATATTTTCGATAAATTCAACATATTTCTCACTGCAAAGTTAGAACAGCAATATTTTGCAACAGAGTGACAAAGTATCTGCATTTTACAAAAATATTGTGCTGTGGAAAAACCAGTGTGAGAGAGGAAAGGAGTGAAAAGTTTCCTTACCTCAGTGAATTCTTGGAAAAAATGAGTAAAATTATAGACATTGTTTCTACTCATCTCGAAAAACTTAGGAATGGGAAAACTGATTTTATATTCTTTCTTAAAAATATTATTCATATCATTATTACCTGTGAATGAATTTATACGTCTCACTCCACATGCTTTCAAATATCCTTCACAGACTTTAGATTTAAAACAAGTTTTCTGAGCACCCATTAATCCAATGTTTATTTAAAAAAGTGTTTGTACTTTTGTTTTATTATACATCTATGTTTTATTAAACAACATTTTCATTTTTCCTTTAAACTTAAAAAAAAACATAGAATGTCAAAACATTAATGTTATTAAAACACTAAAAGCTTTTTTGGGTGTTGCCTAATTGTCAGTTTACTGTAAACATCAGTGGTTTATTTTCAACCTGCATGGCCAACAGCAAGAATTAAAGGAATCTTCTACAATTCTAAAGCATCTAGTAACAATGACTTTGAGTTTGGATAATTACTTTTTGCAGAAAAAAAATGCTCTTTTACATTAACATTATACATATTGCATTAAAATACAAAGAATGCAAATATTTTCTGTTTTGCAAAACTGCATACTAGAGTGACAAAGAAATCCAAAAAATAATGTATATATTATTATGTCAAGAAGCATAACTTTAAGCCTTTTAAAGGCTTCCATTAAAACAGCGAAATTTAACCTGCATTTCAACACTGAGGTATGTATTTCCAAACTTATCTAGCACTGTTTACTAACTGTTAAACAAGGTAATGCTCAATTACATCTCATCTGAATTTAAATGAGATAGTTTTATACTAAAGTATGAACTTTTGAATATGAAAAGTAAACTGTAGTATTCAACTAACAAAGATATACTAAATCTGTATGTTTTGTTTTCTTATGCACAAAGAGTCATCTAGAAGTGTTGGTTGGAAAGTTCACATACCAACTCTACAACAATGTCGAGCCTACGTCAAAGCAGCCCTAACAGATTACTGGACAAAAAAAGTACTGCCTTTTTTCACACCAGGGGACACGAAACAAGATCAGGGTGTTCTACAAAAACCAGAAGGCTGGGTACCTAATGCAATAAATTTACCAAAAGAAACAAAGGCAATTCCTACTGAAAAAGTTTCCAAAAGCACAACAGAACACTCCTTCACAGAAGATAAAACAAACAGTTTATTACAAGCCAGCAGTAATCCTCCAAATCAAGAAAATACAATGAAATCCAAAAAAGACCCAAATTCTGAAGTAATATCAGCAACTGAAAGCAAAGTTTTGTATCCATCAGATTCTGAAGACACACAAAATTTTCAACAGCCAGAATTAGCTAATTCAGAAGAAAAGGAAGTAAAAGTTTATCATTCTCAAATCATTGATATTCAGCAAGATAGTGGGAGTTCTCAGGACAAAAAATCTACACAGGGTGAAAATGTTGAGAATAAAATGAAAAGGGTACACAGAGAACTACAAGAAACAAATGATAGCACTGACAGTCAAGAAATGTTATCCAAAGAATGTGAACAGTTTGATGAAGAGAATGAATATAAACCGAAGCAGTCTCAAAGTCTTGAAACAGCAGTAGGAAAAAATACTACAACAATGGAGTTAAATGATGAATTTAAAAACGAAATTATCATCAAAAGCTTAGAAGAAAAGGTACAATGTACATCAACTTGGTTATTTACTTAATTTAAAACACTGGTTGACAGAGACATTTTTTATAAATAATCAATGTAATTTAGTTTGTTTTTAAAGTTAAAAAGACTAAAATCTCTCAATGAACCATGTGAAGATCTGCAATATGTTCTATGTTGGTTTGATTAACACACTTGTGCCAGTAGTTGTTGGTTTGATCAACATACTTGTGCCAGTAGTTGTTGGTGTGATTACCAAACTTGTGCCAGTAGTTGTTGGTTTGATTAACAAACTTGGCCAGTAGTTGTTGGTTTGATCATCATACTTGTGCCAGTAGTTGTTGGTTTGATTAACAAACTTGGCCAGTAGTTGTTGGTGTGATTACCAAACTTGTGCCAGTAGTTGTTGGTTTGATTAACAAACTTGTGCCACTAGTTGCTGGTTTGATTAACAAACTTGTGCCAGTAGTTGCTGGTTTGAATTTCTTAAACAGTGGACCAAATTATATAACCAGAAGCTTTATCTATACCATTTCTTCTGGGATTTAGAGAGAAAAAAAATATGTTATATCATTGGTTTATGTTAGCACATCCTCAAAGGCCTAAATATCAATCAACAACCTGAAGTTTTGTACCATGCTGCAAGCAGGTAGTGGTTTGTTGTATTTATCACAATGTGATACAATAATGTATGACTAAGGCTTCTGTTAAAATATATTATTTAGGAAGCTATCAAGGAAAGACATTCATCACAGGAAAATATTAAAACAATAACTGATGACAGAAGACCAAAAAGAATGCCACCACGATCCAGGAAACATCTTGTCGAAATTTTGCAGCTGAGTGACATTGGCACACAGACCAACAAGGAAGAGAGTGACCTCATTCAAAGCATACTCAATGATATGAAGAAAATTTACAACATTGCTATTAAACCCTTAGAAAACCTGTACAAGTACAAAGAGATCTCAGACAGACACTTGGGAGGTCAGAATTTTTTAATAAGATTTATTTAAAAAGATAATATTTCACAGCAGAAGTTTACTTTTTTGACTAAAGATGCTCATATACAAATCTTTATAATAAAGGTCTATAGCAAATACTTCAAAATTACCTTCTATGGGTCTTTATTATGAAGATATGTACACAGACATCTACCATCAAAAACATTTATCTGTACTGTATGTAAATAAAAATATATTCTGTTAAGTTCCAAATATAAAGATTAAGTCTTTTTTTCCTCTTTATCTGGGAAAGGGCATTCTGAAGAATTTCAAGTAGACATGATGTGAAAAATATGAAATAGTGTATCATCTGATTTTATTTTAAATAACAACAGCAGTTCAGAACTTGAAGCGTAAGCTATAGTAACAATGTACTTCTAAATATTCTCTACCACACTGGAATATAAAATATACAGTAATCCCTGGATAACTCAGAACATACGGGGCTAAAACCATGCCGAGTTATCAGAAATTTCGAGTTATTGAGGTAATTTCCTCCCACCCACAAATCAACTTTTTTTGTCCCAAATAAACTACTATACACTACTGTTGTTTGAAAATAAATTAAATCAAAAAAACTTTATCAATTAACACTTAACAGCACTGCAGACCAAGAAAGATGATGATTCAAGCTTATGGTACCATTTGGTAGATGACAGAGGTGATTGTATGAAGGCTTAATGCACTTTGGTAAATACTGTACACTACTTTTGTACACACACACACATTTTGAATGGTTACTTAAACAATAAATCATGCACTTAAAAATTAAAGATTATTTGAATACACTAAGTTATTAAATTAGAAATTAAAGATTAATTTATTTACATTTATTTTATTAAATAAGTTATTCACTCTCTGAAGACATGAACCGTTGTGGGGGATCTGGGGTAATGTGAAGCTGGCACTGCTGGAATTGGTATCTGATCAAGAGTATCCAGATGCTGCAGGCAGACCTAAGGATGCTTCACTACTGGTGGAAGGAAGATTTTATCTGGGATTTTTGGACAGGGGTTTAAAAAAAAGTCAGATATTTTCCCCTGTTTGTAACTGCAGTGCTGACATCTGCCCTGATATCTCTCAAAGTCGCACAGTGCTGTTCCAAGTCAGGCAACCACTCAATTTCTTCCAGTTACTTGGTAGAATTTGTATGAACTCTTCTCACATAGTTAGAAAGCCTGAATATTTTTCAGGGATGCCGAGTTATATCGAATTCAAGTTATCAAGGGATTACTGTATAAACAAATTATATATTTAAGATATACTGTAATGTTAATTATATATATGAACACATACATTTAATTTTCAGATTCTGAAATTTTTGGAACACCCATGGTGCTGTTTTTAGGTCCTTGGAGTTCTGGAAAAAGCAGTATCATTAACTATTTAATGGGAAATGAAAGAGCTAACACCGCAAGAAAAACAGGTATGGTTAATATTGTTTGTTTGTTTGTTTTTGAATTTTGCGCAAAGCTACACGAGGGCTATCTGTGCTAGCCGTCCCTAATTTAGCAGTGTAAGACTAGAGGGAAGGCAGCTAGTCATCATCATCCACCGCCAACTTTTGGGCTACTCTTTTACCAACAAATAGCGGGATTGACCATCACATTATAATGCCCCCACGGCTGAAAGGACGATCATGTTTGGTTGGATGGGGATTTGAACCCGCAACCCACAGATTGCGAGTCGAGTGCCCTAACTACCTGCCCATACCGGGCCTGGTTAATATTGTAACTGAATAATGGTTGTTTTATTAATATTTAAAATGAAATCAAATAATTATATATGCCTTGAATTTTAACACACCATTCTTCAATAATCAATATGTTTCTATTCTTTAAAGCAGATTCATTTATTTTCTACAACTTTTTTGTCTTTGCTCATCTCATGCCAGGCCTAACACCCCTTTTTTATCTTCCACTATTCTAACTTTATCTACTTACCTACCTACCTATATAGTTCTCTGGCTTGTGTAACAATTTTTTGTGTAGAATTGGCTGAACCAATTTTAACAAAAATAACTCAGGTGGACCACCTCCTCCTCTTCCCGTTGACTGAGTTTAAATCAATCAGACAGATGGTTTAAATTTGGCAGCCAGTTTAACTTCATGACTGCGAATGAGGGCTCAATTGAGCAAAAAAGGTGTGTAGAAAATTGTGTTAATCCAAACAGAAGTGGCATTTCTTACTGCGCATAGAACGGGTACCTGAAAATAGTGGAAGTTGATGGCCCACGCCCCAATTTATAGCGTTAGGTTTAAAGTCCAGCATTGAGGGGTACCTTTGCTAGTACCCCGATAGTATTAATTACTCTCCGTTTTATATTTTTCTCCCAAAGATTTTTTCTTTTTCATGAAGCTCCTGAGCCAACAGATAATGTGTTTACGGTGATTTCCTTTGGAGAGAAATCAGACGTGTTGGATGGTACAGAGTTAGCAGCAGACTGGTCCTTTGCCAGCGTCCAGAAATTCGGCCAGTCCTTCCTTGATCACTTCAAAGGAATACGAATAAACCACCCTCTCCTTAGAAAGGTACGCAAGTATGCTAAGAAAATTCATATATGCTTCTATCTGAATTCACAAGTATTTCCTTACACATTTTAAAGTTATGTTTATACACTTATGTACCTGACCAACGGTT
This sequence comes from Limulus polyphemus, assembly GCF_000517525.1. NCBI lineage: Eukaryota > Metazoa > Arthropoda > Merostomata > Xiphosura > Limulidae > Limulus > Limulus polyphemus. The sequence goes on along the minus strand of NW_013670125.1, from coordinate 57,726 downwards.
TCACTAACACTTCCACAAAAATGGAACGACAAACAATATGAAACAAAAACATTATTTAATGTGCAAAAATTAAATGTCAGTTTTTACCCTGGCCTAATGACTAGCGTGCCGGTCTGATGAACCCAAGTTCCCAGTTCACGTCCCGTTGCCGCAAAATCACCATTATAAATGGTTACAGTTGTCTTTCAACCTTTTCGATAACAGGGACTGGCTCGATGCCTCCCTAAACTGTCGCAGACTACTAAAATGCAAGTACAACGAAAAAACCATTATGATTTACACGTGATTATTCTGTCGATTATGTTTGCCTGTTTTCGTGAAATCCCACGTACACTGGCAAGGTGATTGGGACGAACCATCGCCGGTTCGTTGGCTGGTGGACTTGTCTTGCCTATCAGCCCAGAAGTAGGGACGACTAGCAAAGCAGACAAACCTTTTGCCCTGACATCGTAATACTGAACACAGAAACTGCCACACAACATCGTATCTTGTAGGTAACAGGGAGATACAACAACCGAGTAACTAGTTAAAAGTAACAGGAGTAAAAACCCACAACAAAAACGTGTTCAGGGTCATGAAACGTGTAATATATATATATATATATATGTGTGTGTGTGTGTGTGACGTGGATTACGTCATTACACGTTTCATGGCCCTGCTAGTACCAGTGTTATCGGTCTCAGCAATACTGATAGATATGTTATATATATATATGACGTGGATTACGTTATTACACATTTCATGGCCCTGCTAGTACCAGTGTTATCGGTCTCAGCAAAACTGATAGATGTATTAGATATATATATATAGAAAGTTGGTTAACTAGTATTTCCCGTTTCTCTCACTCAGACAACTTGGCTGTCGGGCATTGTTTGCTGCACTCTTCTCACTAACTTACCGCTGAGCTACCAGGGGGCCCGGCGTAATGAACAAACAAATATAATTAGGTGTAAATTTGAAGTTCCAATGAATACTGAACATCTTCAAAAAATATGCATTTCTGTATAGAAATACGTGAATGTTTGATTGGCTAGAGTTTTTTAGCTTATCCACCATATTATTTTAAAGTTTTGGTTTTCAAAGTTTGGTGAAAATACTTTCATTCTAAAATGCTAAATCGATTTTCTTAAAAAGAACATTTTCCTTACTAAAACTCTTCACCAGTATCCTACGACATATCCAATCATTTTACACAGACAATGGCAGTCACAAATTTAATCATTTCCAACGTTTTTATTCACGAGTCTCGAAGAATCTTACTACAAATTTAAACTTCTTATGTCAGTGAGTCTGCAAGAAAAAATGTTTGCTTTTTGTCACAATGTTAATATACGTATTGTGCAATCTATGAATTATCAAATACGACAAAGATTCTGTTGGTAAACAAATCAGATTCTTCCATATATATAAAAACAGATGCATTGTTTAAGAAACTAAGTTTAACTGTTTCTTTTACATAAGTGGGTATAGGTTTGCATGACTGTAAGCCCAATATAACATCTATTGGCCACAACCTTTAGCACAAACACTCCCAAAAAAAAGCAAATCCCTCTAACGAAACAGAAAGAGTCAATGTTTTAACAGCTTCTTATATATGCTTTATATACATTACGTTCCAAGAATGTACTCGAATAGTATAAGCTAATATCTTTTAAAGCTTTCGTGTGCTACACATACATAAAAAGTGCGCAAAAATCTTAGCCTAGAGACAACCCATCATAATATTTTGTTTGATTTTCCTTTTTCTCTGTTGTACGTGTAAAATAGTATATAGGTTACCAGTAACATGGAAATCCGATATAACGCATTCTTCAGCATGTTTATCCTGTTACCTACTTCTTTTTATTTAAATCTGCTTTCGTCTGGAAGTGTTCCATTACAGTCTTATGGCAGATTGTACTTACTGTACGTTGGGTAAATGGCCTCGCCCACTTGGTAAAGTAGCGGTTGTAGTATACAAGAAAAAGAGATGTGGCAACCCTTGTGATATATAACACCACTGACAGCTTTTCAGCTTCCAAAGCTATAGCATACTGTGTTTTCGCTGATAATACAACACTAATGACATGTTTTTTTTTATTAAAAATACCCTTGGTACAAAATAATTTTTTCTTCTATTCATATTGGTGATTATTCACTTATATATTAATCAACAATGGTCAATTATTTTATTTATTTATTTTTTGGAAAGTACACTAGGAACCATAGTTCAATTATTTTGATAAAAATCAGGAACACCGTTTAAAAATCTACAATAAAAACTAAAGGTCTTAATTATTTCAGGAGATTTACGCTATCGCTATTGCATCATCAGAAGTAAAGCTTACAGCTTTGCATAATTGCACAGAGTATTTAAGATGTGTTGTGATAAAAAAAAACAATTTGAAAAAATGAACTGAATCGCAATAAGCATTGCTAATGATAAGACGTTTCAATGTTGACATTACTGAACGAATAATACGGGGAAAATAATTTCAAATTTTACATGTAATGTACTAGATTAAAAGTGCCTACAAGAAAATTAATAGCGTACTAGCACTGCCATATTATACAAGGTGTAACTAGCCAACTCGCCAGTGTACTCAGCAAAAGCATGTGAATATAGTAAAATATATATTAATCAAACTAAACCTAATTTAAAATATTGTCTTAAGGAATATAAACGTTACGTGTTAATTTCTCCACTTGCTGAACACAGAGTCGAAACAAGTCATTCGATAAATTCCAAAAAAATTGTACCTTAAATCTCGTATTCAAATTAACGGTAATATTAGAGGATCGATAGAAATCTGTTTTGTAAATTAAATAACTCAATGCTAGATATAAATGAAAGATTAGCTGGTGTTAATTAAAAGAAATAATATTTTATTGTACAAAACAATTTATATTAGTACCGACCGCCCCTTAAAGTTGATACTGAGTTAAACCTCCTTCTCGTAAACATTTCCCTTTACGAGTATGTTCTAATCCTGTTATTTAACATTGGCCGTCTGACACATGAAGGTTTTACTGTGCATATTTAAACGATGTTCCTTTTTTTTTGTTAGAAGTTTCCTTATTTGAATTTTCACAGATTTGGTAATTTAACTAAACTGAAGCGATTCTATATAATTTAAAGACCCACAATCTTTTCAACATATTTTGTTTTTTTTTCTTCTATTAGTCGAATTTCATTGTGCTCACCAAATTAAACACATGGTGCACTGCGCTATGTAAAGTGTGGATTATTTAAGGCCAACTGCACCTCATAACAATGAGAGGAGAATCGGAGTAACGATATGTTATATAGAAAGTGGAATGAATTCATCTCATAAAAGCTTTCTGTAGTTTGTTGAAAGTTCAAGAGAAGTGAAAACGTCTGTTCTTGTGACACGTGTGATGCATGACAGACATAGGCGCCCGCAGGGGGTGGGGAGATGAGAAACATACCCATGATGACAGAGTTCATTAGGTAAGGCTGACCTATTCAATGCGAACGAAGATTGGATAAAAATTCTTCGGTGTCATTTTTTATTAAAAATTTTTGTTGCCATATTCAACAGAAAATTCCATTATACCCGTTGCATTCAGCATTATTAGTATAAACAAACTTAGAAAATTTACATACTGTTACTAATGTAGATTATGTTTGGAGAAGCATTATTTGACGAAATAAAAAATGTACTTAGTTTGTTTCGTACATCAGCGTAAAGCTACACATGCGCTATCTGCGCTAGTAATCCATAATTTTCAGTTGACTATAGAGGAAATAACTGCTTCACAACACCTACCTCCTGCACTACTCTTACTGAACAGTGGGGTTTGACTGTCACTCTTATAACGCACCAGAGTGCGGAAAGCAATTTTGCGGCAAATGGACGCGAACCACAATCCGGTATACTAACTGCTAGGCCGCCATCCACCTCCCCCTTTCTTTTTGTTATCGTGTCCTACTAAAATAAGTATTTCACTTTTTAATATTAGCATAAGCAAGGCTTACAAACTTATAAAATTTAACGTGCATATTACTACTAATAAAAAATAATTTTGGAAGAAGTGTTGCTTGACTATGTACTTTTACTAAAAATAATTCTAAACTTACATCTAAATTTAAATTTCCAGATGATACAAATCAGGTAAACAGAGTTTTACATTATAAATTATTTGTTTAGGTAACCCTCGTAGATACTCCTGGAATCAATGAAAACAGAAGAAGTCAAGAGAGAGGATATCCATTTAATGATGTTTTTCAATGGTTTATTGACCATGCTGACGTAATTTATGTCGTGTTTGATCCCTCAAAGCTTCAGCTAGGTACAGAAATGGAAGCCATTTTAGACCAATTAAAAGGCAGGGAGAATCAAACTCGATTTATTTTGAACAAAGCAGACACTATACGGCGAAGTGAAGTGATGAAAGTGATTGGACAACTTTTTTGGAACTTGTCCCCTCTCATGGGGAGTTCTGAAGCTCCCACCATCTATGCAGTTTCCTTGACTGGAAAACCTTGGCACACGGGTGCTTCTATTAACTTTCTAATGGACCAGGAACGAGCTCTGCTAGAGGACTTACGCGAGACAATAGACACGAGGGTTGAAAATAGAATTGCTTTCGCCCGGCGTCATGCTATGCGAGTACGAAACCACGCAAAGTTAGTGGACTGCTACCTTGATACTTTTTATCGACATAAGTCTATTTTTAGCAACAAGAAAAAACTGGCTGATGACATCACAGATCATCCTTTCCAGTACAGTATTTTTAATGGCTTAGAAGGCCTAACGAATATCAGTCGTTATGATTTGCCAGATCCACTTAAATATCGAGACTTTTTTCGCCTGCACGTACTTCACGAGTTTAAACCTCTTACTTCCACGTGTAGTTACTTCTTAGGCTGTCCTTTGGACAGACTGGACACCGCCATTGCTTTAGATCTTCCTGAACTTTTCGAAAAGTACAAAAAACAATCAAAAGTGCGATTATACCGAGAAAAAGAGGATGAAAACAACGAGAATAACAACATTTAAGCCAACCTGGTGATAAATGCAGTTTATGAGCACACGTTTATCACTAAAGCTGGTCGCAACAAAGGACGTAACGTTAAACATATTAAGCCAACTTAAAGCCTGCCGCTGTTTTCAATCTCTGCATCTGAAATTAGTCTTGAGTAGGTGATCGTATATCGAGCCAAAAAACCATAGAATATTACACCTTTTAAACAGAAACACTGTAAAAGCAAACTGGTTTCATATATAATGGATTAGCAATACGGATCTCTAAGTAACCCAGATGCAAACTAAGTACACTTTATACTTCTTTATACTGAACATTAAATATCCCAAAGGACTGTTGAACATTTTAATATTAAAAAATGTTCCTACATTCCCAATCAACCGATATACTGTAGCAAACACTTTTCGTAAAAAAAATAAAAAAAATAACATGAATTCCCGTATTTAGTTGTTTTTTTTTTTAACTTCCAAATGTACAAGGTATCTTCCTTGTTACGATTTTGTGATTTTAAGTTTTCTTTGTGACATAAACAAACACCCATGGATAGTTGATATATTTTACAAGCGTGTTTGTCGTTATATGTTTTTGTATACTGTCTGTAAGTT
>NW_013670125.1:44812-51326 GCF_000517525.1 Limulus polyphemus | reverse complement strand
ATATATATATATATATATAAACACGAACAAATTACCACTTATGGATATAAATAACAAAACACTTAAATATTTAATATTTTTTTAAATTCTTTATTAATTTCTTCTAAGGTAGAAAAAAATAATTAATAAGAAAGTGAAATGCATTTCGTCATTTACGTTTAACTACTATAATTTGCTGCCATAGCAACTGCGCATGTACCCTAAAGGCACCCAAGAATCCCCTCCAATAAAGATGGCAACGAACTGGCAGAGAATCCGGTTCTATATCAGATTAACAGTTCTCATACTAGTTTTGACGAAAGTACTCACTGACGAGACCAGAGGTCAGTTATATTATAAGTTCTATTACAATATTATAAATATAATATAGTTAGGTTTATTGTGAAGACTTGGGCTTACTGAAACCTCTAGTACTATATGGTTTTACGCAAGTTACTTGCAGGTGGTGATTTGCATGTCTGCGTCATGTAATCACATAAAGCGACACCTACCATACGGCTTTTAACACTTTATACCTTAGATTTAAAATAATAACTCCCATTATTTTAAACAAATACATGGGTTATTGTGTAGTTAATTAAATATCAATTAACAAATCACAGTTTTCCTTGTTTAAAATTAAAACTAATTTCGTGTATATAAATGATAAAATCAAACAAACAGTGACATACATACACATCGTTGAAACTCTTTTAGGCTTACACTACTCATCACTTAACTTTTATGAAAGCACCTCAGGTTTTGTAATTTCAATTTTTTAATTAAATTTAGTCATAAGACTACAGTTTATACGTTATATGCAGTCTTAAATTTATGAAAAGCCTTGAATAACTTTCTCATAGTAATGTTTTATCCTTTCAGACCATTTCATCATTTAAAACTTTATAATGACACTGGGACGAAAAATATACAATATAAAAAATTGCCAAATACTTAATATTTGAATGTTATTACTGAAATGGTTATAACACAAACCAATATCAACATTCATAAACATATATGCATGAAAATATTAGAGGAGAATACTATCACATATTTATATAAAAAATACTTCCACCTAAACTCTAAAACTCATGTCAATATTAACTTCTATTCAAACATACACAAAACTTGTGGGCATACATTTTACCCTAAAATAGTAACTTAGAAACTGAAACACAACTACAAAACCTTATTTTGCTCCACCAAATGTAATTTTTGGTAATGGCATGGAGCAAAAACAAGGGTCTGTAGTTTGAGTAAATAATGTCTACAGTATCTTCAGCCTTATTTACTTACTTTTTTTTTATGATCCCTATTTGCAGGTTTTTAAATTACCAATTTTTTACTTATCTTGTTTGAATTTTGTACTAAGCCAGATCCTCCTTAATTTTTATGTGATAGACTAAAAGTCAATACCACCCTGTACCAACTTCTGAGCTTCTCTTATCAGACTAAATAATGGTAAGATCAGCAAGATTTCACTATTTCTCTTATAAAACACCCACAGCCCCAAAGTCAAGTCTGGAGCATGATTTTATTAAATTTTTCTTCTTTTTGGTAATAGGAAGCAAGCCACGGAACCTTGGAGCCACAGTCAAGTACACTAACCACTGGGCCACAATTGGCCTTGAATATCAATTAGATTTTTAAAGTATTTATTTACACCATTAGAAAATTTTCATCCTTTATATTAGTAAAAAAAAATTCTTTATACAAGTATTTCATTATAATACTACTAGCACAAAAACACTAGATACCAAAAAATTATGCAAATACAGGCCTACGAAAATTTCATTAGTGTATGTTTAAGTTACTAACCTATTAAAATCTAATTAATAGCTGCTTATTATACAAGAAAGAGCAATTAACAACAAATCTCACAGTAATAACATTGGAACTATATGACTGTAAAGACCATAGTAATTATTAATACCCTAAAAACATATGGCCCAAGAATGACACGTGTTATTGAATGTTCAATTTAATAAATCAGTTTTGTTGTTTAAATCTTTTCCAGAAAAATAAAAAATCCTTTGGATGCTAATTTGAAAAATCAAAGTAGTGAATGTACAAGAAAAATGAATAAAATTGAAATCAGGTATAAAAACTAATGTTACTTACAAAGTGCACAAAACTTCGAAACATATAGAGTCGTCAACTTTTTGAAGGCCATAGATAGGCCTAAATAAAATGTTTTTAAGTGTGTACCAGTTTAATGTTGAATATTATTTATTATTTTAAATTTATACACAAGTGCCAAAATACTACAATTATTGTGTATTACTCTAGTACACTTGCATCAGTAGGCTCTTTTGTATTAGTTGGTGCTTTAGATACAAAATTGTTTGTTACTGTTACAAAGTAAAATCTAAAAAACATCGATATTGATGGAGGGTGCTTTTTTGTATTATTTCAAGATTTTGGACAAGTATATGTTTTAAAAACAACAGTTCTTAGAACACTAAAAACAAAAGCTAAATAAATTATATTTACTTTTCTCACTTCAATATTGGTATAGCAGAAAAAGAATTCACCGTAGCACCAGCAGACACCCAACATGATGAAGATGAATCCAGTGTACAAACAACCAGTACAATTGAAACAGATGAGGTATACCAACATATTCAACAACAGTATGGCCAGAAAAACAGGGACCATATCCACAAAGTATTGCAACTAGATGAAAAGCCAAAAAGCACACAAGAGTTACTGGTGTCAGACATCCTTGGAAAGCTAAATGAACTATACGAGACTGATATTAAACCACTAGGGGAAGCCTATCATTTCCATGATTTGAAGCAACGCAAAGTTGATAGTATGTTTTATTCTCAGAAATTTAATGATATTTAATAAATGTTTTCACATGGTCAGTATAAGTTGAATAACATGCATTTCCTTCAAAATTTGTACAGAAAGATCAGCATGCTTCATATTTACCTCATGCTTGAGTCTCTTTTTTAATATTTAAAACATTTTACTCATTTCAAATTGGAGTGTCATGAAAATCTTTCATTGATTTTATTAACATAAATATAATCATCCTTCCTGTCCATAGCCAATAACATCTGGTAAGAAAGCAATGAAATTACACTGTGTAAAGCGAGATGAAAGAAACACTTTAATGAATACAATTTAATTTTTACTTTTGTTTGATAAAAAATACAGTGGTATAAACTGAGTATTATGAATTAGTTGTCAATTAATAAGATGCTATCATAACTTTCTTACTAACAATGATTGTGAGGTTTATCAAGTTGAACAGTTTTTACTCTTTGTTAACTGTGCTTTATTTGTAGTGCCCGCAAGTCAGAAACAGAAGGTAATGTGTTACTATTAAAATTAAACTGATTTGGGGTTTAGTAGCTACTGTATTTAGATCTGTGATGAATAGATGAAGAACCTAGTTGTTGTTTACTGTTTGTGTGTAACACATACTATATAATTTGGAAAGTTAAACACAAATTTACCAGACTTTTGATCTAGAAGTATAAAGAGAAGTTTTACATGCATAACACAGTATACAACCCCTCTAACAGCAATGTACAAATTATATGACAGTTACCATAGCACAATTCAGGAAATGGGTATTGAGGTACAACATTATTTTACTTCTATTGAATCATTTTTTAGGATTTTTAATGTCTGGAATTTATTAAAATATTATTTTTCATAAAGATATTATTACTCATACTGACTTGGATACGTTGAAAACTTTTTTTTGCTCTTTCCAGATGGTGAGATTTTTGCATCCCCACGGGTATTGATCATGGGCCCTTGGAGTACTGGAAAATCTTCATTAATAAATTATTTACTTGGAATAGAAAATGATACATATGCCCTAGCAACTGGTGAGATAAAATTTCTTTGGACTTTGCTATCATACTATCTTCAAGCACAATTCCGTATTTAGTAAACTTATGTAGTTGAATCTGTAATATTAAATGTTTTTAAAGCATTGTACTTTTCCTAAATTATAATTACAATGTCAAATTCTAAGTATTTTATAGAATTAATAGGGTTCCAGATTTAATAAGATATTGTTAGTAATGCTTTGACAATGGTGAATTTGAAGAAATACAGAATTCAATATGCACAAACCAAGTCTTTCAAAATTCAAAGCAATTTCATGTTGTAAGTCTTCAGAAAATTTAAAAAAAATCTCTAAGGTTTTAATCAACAAGTTTAACCAAGCTGATATAGGATTTTTATTATTAATATTAATGAAATATTCAAAATTAAAGTCTGTTAAAGATAACAGACAAGTTAAGAGATTACACATTACAAACATTACTGTGTGACAAGTTTCACAAAACTATAAACTATAATGGAAGTTAGTAAAGGAGTCACCAGTAAAAAAAATTTAAAAAGTACCTTTCTTACATTCAACTATTTTTGGTAAGCTTATTTGTTTTCATAGGAGCCCAACCAACAACTTCAGAGTTTACTGTCATGCTGAATGGTAGAGAATACAAAACAGTGGAAGGAGCTGTTCTTGCAATGAACAAGAGCTACAGAGCACTAGAGAAGTTTGGTCAGTCATTTCTGGAAAGGTTAATGGGGATTCAGATACCTCATCCCCTCCTTGAAAAGGTTATGGTTTATATCAATCCTTAATTTTTTTTACATTTGTTTTTTAATTCATAACTGATAAATATTATACATGCTAGATTACTGACAGTATTTGTCTTAAAAGCTACTATTTATCACAAAACTCCATAATGTAACTTGGATCATTATAACCTGAAAATACCATCTTAACATAATAAAACATAACAATGTTTACATTTTGTTTTTAAAACCTCATTTTTAGCTATTTCAATATTTTGATGATTTTCAAGTAAGAAAAATATTTCAGTACTTATAAAGTTAGGTTACAATTAAAAATTTCCACTCAACATTAATATATCCAAATACAAAAAATTCTAGCACATGAAAAGTAATCTCTCTAAAAGTCTTTAAAAAAACATAACAGTAATAATTACCATGGAAAAAATAGTTCAGTTTAAATATTATACTGATGAAAATAAAAATAATGAAAATACAACTATTTTCATAAAATGTTATTTCTTCCTTACATCTTATTTCAGTAATATGCATGCTAACTGTTGAATCATCTTCTCTAGATGAATATTATAGATACTCCAGGTATTATTGAAAATCGTAAGCAACAGGAAAGAGGCTACCCCTTCAACAATGTGTGCCAGTGGTTTATCGATCGAGCTGATATCATCCTTGTTGTATTTGACCCTACAAAGCTGGATGTTGGTAGTGAATTAGAAATTCTCTTCAAACTACTCAAAGGCCATGAAGGAAAAGTAAGCCACTTTAATGCTCTTAACCCTCCTATAATATTCAGAACTTAGATACATCTATTGTTGCAGGTATTACTGACCCACTGCAATTTGAAACAAAGTGAAATGGCCTTGAATTGAAAAAAATATTTTTATTTTGATAGCTTTTATGTTAAATATCAGTAATTAATGTAAACTCTTATTATAATAAACTCAAAGATATTATGGAAACCAGTGTCGGGTCAAATAGACCCAAAATACAATAATGACCAGGGTGGAAGCAGCCAGTCAGCAAAACCCTACTATCGACAGTAAAGGATTGACTATTGCTCTCATAATCTACCCACAGCTTACAGTGGGAAGGGAGGGGAGGGGGGATTTTGTGTCATTGCATGAATTCAAACCCAGTTTGCCAGCTCCAAGATTCAGAGCTCTACCATATTTAACAGTAAGATACAGCCTGGCTCATCATATGTGGCAAGTACTGATGCAATGAAACAAGAAATAATGTTATAAAAATAAAGTACATGAGAAATATATTTGAATATTCAATAAATGAGAGTGGAATTCTGATTACTGAGGAAAACTGTTGGATCTTTTAATGAACTAAATATAAAACACTTAACATAATCTTGACACAAAGATATATAATATTTTCAATCTTAGTGGTATCTTATGGGCTAAACAGTCAGGACAGAGACCCCCATTATTCAATCTTAGCCTTTCTACACCTAAATGGATGTCATACCCCCACACACACAAAGTTAAAAGTATGTTCAGCATCTTGAATCTAGGGCCTTTCAATCCATGGTTCAACACTCTAATTACTTTAGGGTATTGACTAAACATATTATATTTATGCACTAAAGTCTATCTAAAAGATAAATGTACATTTTCTAAGTGCGATATTAAAATATATTAAAGGATGGTACATCCCTAAAATGAATTTCAATTTTCAAATATAAAGAAATACTTATATGTAAATCTACAGAAAACAAATGTGACATTTATACCTAACTGAACATGAACTTTTTATACTCGAATAATTATGATACTAATTAAAAGTTAAGGATTAATCAATATCATTGTTAATTCTTTCAAATTGACATTTCTATATTGAAAGAATACGACTTTTCTTTTGCTGTTTTTTTTTTTTTTTTTAGTTTTAATATTAAGTTTTTGCTGATTTTGGCTTGTACCATGATTAGTTTGGTTTGTTATGAATTTCAGGCAAAGCTACA
>NW_013670125.1:28197-43838 GCF_000517525.1 Limulus polyphemus | reverse complement strand
ATTGTGAGTCGAGTGTCCTAACCACCTGGCCATGCCAAGCCACGTACCATGGTTAACCAAGAATATTTTGTTTCAGCACAAAGCTACAGAATGCAATATTTACACCACATCTTCCCAAGGATAGAACCCCATATCTTGATATAATAAGCCCTGAATCTAACTGATGAGCCTCCTGGGGACTAATAGGCCTAAGGGTCTTTCATAGAAGAAAATTAACATTAAAAATATACTTAAGTTATATTGAATAATAATTATAGCTTTCAAATTATTTTTACATAATAAAAACATTAAGGTGTTTTTGTGTGGTGCAAGTGTATAACTATACGAAATTTTTAATACTGCTAATAATTTTACAATAGTTACATCCCGGGAACCTCTCCCACATGCATGTTTCGTGCTCATAAATATCAGAAAAATTATTGAGATAATTAAGCATTTTTACATCAAACACTTAAAAGTCATTATGTTTATTTCAGTAGAGCTATGCACACATTTTCAGCAATGAAAGCAGCTTTGAAGTGCTTATAATCTATACTTGTACTTGTTCTTAAGCTCTGCTAATCTGCAAAAATTGCCTGTTCTCTCCGAATAAAACTGAAAGCATCTTGTATGATATTATATAGAATAGTTTTGGTAAATATGAATGCCTTGTATATTCAATTGTGTAAAGTTATAAATAGCTTACTTCATAATCATAGCTTCATTTGTATTATACGACTGTCTCGTGTATTTCACCTTATGTTTCTTTCACTGTGCATGAAATAATATTACATTCACTTTCATTTAATAACAGGTTATACATCAAAGTGTACAGATGATAAAAAGTCTGCTCTTATGTTAAATGAACAGAAATCAAAATTACCTAAAATTTCTAAAACAGTTTTCTGAAATAAGAACTCTTAAACAATATAAAGTGGTTATATTAGAGCTATCTGCTTTCCAAGTAACTTTAGGTTAGTGGAGTTAGCCATAGTGTTGGAAAATCTTCAGAAACACCCCTTGTTTATTGATTAACAAGCAACTGTATTTCTGCTTTTAATAACTATCATCCAAGAACTGTAGTAAATGGTAATGTTGGAAAAAATCAGCAAAGAGCAAATAGTATAGATAGACTTCTTATATACAAAACAAGTAATACAATCTGCCTTTTTCATTAAAAAATTGACCTATTTATTCTCTACAAGCGAAATTGTTTTATAAATTTATTCAACAAAGCTACTTCACACAAATACTCTTTTACATCAGATTCTTTCATTCACATCCTACTTCTCTAATGTTTGATTTTAATTATTTTACAGGTGAGAATCATCTTGAATAAAGCTGATTCTCTAACTCCCCAAGAATTAATGAGAGTGTATGGTGCCCTCTTCTGGAGTCTTTCACCATTAATTAATGTCACTGAACCACCTAGAGTTTACGTCGGATCCTTCTGGTCCAAGAAGTACAACTTAGTCTCTGAACCTAATGGTCAATTGTTCATGGAAGAGGAGTTGACCCTTCTCAAGGACCTACATGAGATTGTTTCTAATAGGATTGAGAACAAGATTGCTCTCATTCGTCAGAATGCCATACAAGTGAGGAATCACGCTCTGCTAGTTGCCCAGTACCTTCACGTGTTCCAAGACAAAAAGTCTATTTTTAAAAACAATAAAGAAGTTGAAGAACACTTAATTGAGAAGCCTGGAGAGTATCGTATTTTTGATACAGTATTGGCTTACCCCGACATCAGCAAACATGACCTACCCCCACCAGAACAATACCATGAGTTTTTTAAGATTCATCCAATTGAGTCATTCTTGCCACTAGCCAAGCATTGCCCTTTTTATGGCCCATGTCCTTTGGAAAGAGTGGAACATGCGATTCATGAAAAAATCCCATCCCTTCTGGAAGAACTTTATAATCAACGGATTCATAACTGTAAAACACTGGGGTACTGTGGAATGAATTGGGATCATACCATGAATAAATACAGAAAAAATGTAAATGAAAACCCTTGACCTGGGATTAAAATGAAAGAGGCAATTTCTACTATATAATAAAATGAAAGAAAATCAAAATATTTAACTTTAATTAGAAAATATTCATCATTTATTGCTCACTGCCTCTTTGAATCAGGTTAGTTTAAACATATTGCAATAGTTATAATACTAGTTTAAATGCTAATATAGTTTCTTTTTCTAATGTTTATATAGATTACAGAATTTTGATGTACATATATTAAGTGGAAAGAACAATAGAAGTGATTTCCTTCTTACTTTAAAAATTCAGAAGGTAGTCATGTGTCATGGCAACAGAAATGGTAATGCATTACAGAAACTTAGGTAGCTTTTAGCTGAACAAAGTTAATATACATTTTGTTGCACTACGTATCTTTTTTAATGTTATAAAAGTGTGAGAAATTTTTATTTGCAGAGTAATGTATAAATGTCTATTTTATTTTTCTTTAAATCACACGTATAAATTATTACCAAAGGAAAAATAATTTGCTTTACACTTTTTACATGTGGCAAATAACCATGTTTTATTTTATGAAATTATAAGTTTGTTTTTCTGTGATTTATGTGTTTGTTCACACATTTCAGTAGAACACTACTATATCTGAATGATTTGATAAAAACAAAACCATTAATTTAATATCCAAAGTTAAAATGGTACGCAAAGGAACCACTTATGTATGGTATACCAAAAATCTCTTAATAGTGTTTGCAAAGTAACAGCAAGCTTATATAATGCAGTATCACACCCACACGTGAAAGCATGTCTAGAAACATGTAAACCTTTACTAAATAATAAATGTTACAACTGTGCTACTCCGAGATTTTAACCTATTAATTTCATAACACATGCAATTTTAACAATATTTCTGAAAGGTGATAAGTAGTTACTTTCTTTAGTTTGGTTGTTCAAATATGATCTGTCAGTTGGTACACATGTTCAGTAAGAAAATATTATTGGTGTTTTTTACAACTTGAATATATACTTTTTTTTTCAGGAATTTTTATTCTCTCAACTCTCCTTCAAGGAAAGATGGTGAAATAACTGATTCCTTCCTCTATATTTGTTTTTACTAAGCCTTCTAAGAGTTAGTAGAAGGTTTTATGAATCATCTAAAGTTGTTTTTTTACTTATGTTTCCTATGCTGCTTTGTTTCTTTTGGTTTGATGCCTATGATTTAAAAACACAAACATTAGTCAATTTACTAAGTTAAAAACCTTATGCAGAGTAAATTGCCAACTTTTCTAAACCTGAGTTATCCTCAAAAACTTAATTGTTACACTTCTAAAAATGTAAAAAAAAAAAAACTTAAACTTTTTATCCTATGGTCTTTCACTCTGAATCTTTGTGCCCATCCTTTCGGTATAAGATATGACCGTTTTCTCTTTAATATTGTAAGTAGCAACATATCCAGTTGCATGTCTGACTCCCCACACAATTAAGTCTTACTGTCATGGCTTTAATTGTAAGGGAAGCAAACATACAGTTTCACTGTGTGCAAACATTTGTTAAATGTACTCAATACTTTTGTAGAAATTAAAGTGGTTTGATCGTAATCTACTTGCATAGTTCCTGTCAGTATACAAGTAGAAATGTGTTATTGGAAGATCTGCAGTCTAAATAAAACTATCTATCTACTGATAAAATGTTTCTTGTGCTGAAATTTTGTCCTGCACTGTAAACTGCATTATACTTTACAAGACAAAAAACTTAAGTTACAAGCACGTTTACATGCTTAAATTGTTTTTTAACTTTGTAAATTTCAATTTATTATTTGTTTTTTGTTGTTGTTGTTTTTTTATCTTAACTGCATATTACTCAATTTAATGTAAATTATATGAAAATAAAAGAACCACTTCACTATAATCTCCAGCCTTCTGACAACAACATAGCCAGTGTTCCAATTATTTGGACATGTATTGTGAATAAATAATATTACCAATCATTATACTGAATAACTATCTGATTTTTTTTTAACATGCCATTACTATTAATTTATTTTGTAAATTAAAAAAAAATTTCTTGGCTGCATATAATTGAAGATATTATAACAGAGCATACTATAACATCACTCATATATATGATATTTTAAAAAGGTGTAAAAAGATAAATATTAGGATATGGCCTAACAACTAGTTTTTTTTATTGTTTGTACTGAATACTCGGTCATCTTGCAGTCTGTTAGTAGAGGTGTAATTCCAAGACTTGCCTATAAGCAGAAGAGGAACCACCTTGGGGCCTAAAAATTAATCAGAAAAACCTTAACTAGTATGGGAGAGTATTTATAGCACTTAATACATGTTTTACGTTATTTCAACCTACTTGACCAGTTTTGCATTGGTCAAAAAATAAGCAGTCAATAAACATAATTTGATTGGTCAATTGGCAGGCTTGTTTTAACATTCACTGCCATGTGCCCCACTGGTGAGTCAAGACAATTATGTTTCAAAGCCAAATTTCTCCTGTGGCATAAAAATTTGGAACACTGTGACTGCTCCTTGGCATCTCTTGAATATTTAATTGTTTTTTATGCTTAATTTATTATGCGGAAGCAAACATGTTATGTTACAATAACTAATTATGCAAAATTTAGATATTTTCTTTTAGAAGAAAGTAACTTACAAGTTACAAGCATACTTACATGCTTAAATTGTTGGACTTCACTGTGATAATAATTTATCTTCAGATATCTTGTCAAATTATTTTGTAACAAGTTTAGTTATAGCTCACAGCATACTGAGTATTTTTCTGAATATTAAGTTCACTCAAAATGTTTCACTTATTTCATAAAACAACTAGAGTATTAAACACCAAATACTGAAGTTAATAGGCCGAATGTTCTTGATAGAAATCACACTTGACAGCAGATGTTGTAATTACTCCATTAAGCATTTCGAATCAGAAATGAGTATTTGTAAAAATAGTATTTAAACTCTATCTTTTATCTATCACAAAATCTAAGATGTTTTCACAAACCTCTAATTTGAAATTCTTAACTGACTAACATAGTGAAATGTGAAAATAAAATAATAAGAAACATTTGCAGTCATGTGATTTTTACCACAACGTTAGCCTTGGGGGTATTTTTCTTTTCCAGTTCTAAAAGTACACCATGAATCACACAGGTCAAAATCAGAGGTACAAAAAAACACATGTAACTCATCTTTTGATTTTGTAGTAAGAGATGCCACAATCAAACATGTATTTAATATCATAAACTGAATAATTATATTAATAATTTTAGGTTGTTTTTCAGCTAACTTGCTATCTGATGGTATTTTATATTACATTTCTTACTTTTAGTATGATAAAGAACAGTAACAATTTACAATTACGCTTCATAGAATAACATCTAGATCAGCAAGATCCAATGAAAGTATCAGTTTAGATAAGGCATTTTTCTTAAGCACAACATAAAATTTCTGTCAAGAAAAAAAGAACTGAAAGTACTCTAAAGACAGTGACAGTTACTACCTTATCAAAAATATAGAACTATACATAATTTTTTCTATATGTCTACTGGACTATGTGTTCTGACAGTTAAAAAAATTTAATTAGTAATTAGTAAAGATTTCACATCTATTTAAATTACAAGTCTAGCCAAAATGATGGATTTCAACAATTAATATTTACGTATCTCACATCCAAGTGAAAGTTTTAATATAAGGAATGGCAAAGTGTTCCTATAAACTGTGTTTAAAGAAATGGACTTAATAAATATGTCTTGTACGTTCATAAAAATAATGGAAAAAAAAACACAAGAGAAGAAAAATTACATTAAAAACAATCCATTGTGCTTTCAGAAGGAAGATGTACTAACATCAGATTTGTAAATGTTTCACATTATCATAAATATATATACAAGCAGTACACAATATGTTAAGCTTATTAAAGATGAAAGAATTTAGTGATTTATGAAATAAAACTTTCTACACGTGTGTAGTAAACGACCAAGCAAATTGAGGCAAAAACTGCTTTCTCTCAACTTAGTGCATTTAAAACTATATCTGTAGAAAAACTGAAAATTCTCAATAAAAGATTATGAATGATTTAACCCCTAATTTACTTGTTTCAGATCATAGATTACTACTGTGTATGTGAAAATGTTTACAGCACAATAATAACAACAAATACTAAAATTTTTTTCCCCTTAATAAAAAATAAATTTTATTCTTGCAACTTCTTAAAAAAGAAATTATGTGATGATGATAGGTAGCAGATGATCTCCAAGTTCTGTCACGTTTACATTAGCATCTAAAAGTCTTAGATATTACCTCTAATCTATTTGTGCAGTATATTGATGACATATTTGGTATTTCGCAAGATTGTTTTAATGATCTCCACTCTTTACATAACTGCATGTTAATGGTACATATTGTTAAACATTGAGATTTTAAACTGGCTTTCCTTAACACTTTAGTAATGACAAAATAGACTTGTAGTATTCATTAAAACACACAAAAGATTTTGTCTATTTTGAAACTTTATTGACAAGTTGAATTATACCCCCATGCTTTTTAAAGATGAAACTTCAAGATATCTCATTAAACTCTGTATTAAATCAAATTGATTCACCACATGTTCCTGTTATGTAACAATTTGTTAGTTTTTCACAAAAACTTTGAACCAAATTCTTAGGCTTGGATTACATCCAAATAACAAAGTTTATGAATGTGTGGATAAACTCCTCAAACAAATGAATACACTGAAAGACAACTTTAAAAAGGCCTTGCTGAAAAGAGTACGAAACAAAAATTCAAGAAATCCCCCAAACTACAACATACTTAGTGCTTGTTTGGTTTATTTCTTATAAGCAGAAAATTAAAAAAATTGCAACATCCAATAGTATCTTAGGCATCAGACTACCTGGAACACAGACACATGCTACAATCCTCTTCTGGACATAACTGTAACATACATGCCACTAAATTAACTAGTATGATCATGATATGAATGTGGCTTACTTATTCCTGTATCATTAACATTTTAATACACAATGAAACACAGATCAATTAAGGAAGGTAATGGGACATACATCTTGATACATGAAACACAGATCAATTAAGGAAGGTAATGGGACATACATCTTGATACAAGAAACACAGATCAATTATGAAAGATACCATGATATACATCTGGATACACAGGTGAAACAGATCTGTTATGGAGATACTGTGATAAATAACTTAATACACAGGTGAAACTTGGATCAAGGACAGAACTATGACATGTATCTTGATATACAGTCAAATACTAATCTATAAGAGAGGATACTGGGACACCTTCATAAACAGGTGAAATGTGGATTAATCTGGGTGGATACTAAGACATATATCTTGATACACAGGTAAAATAGATCAATCAGGAAGGATACTGCATGTATTTTGATATGCAGGTGAAACAAGGATCTATTAGGGTGAGTACTAGGACATTTATCTCGATATAGAGGTGAAACGTGTCTATTATAAAGATACTGGGACAAATATCTCGATATGCAGGTAAAATAGATCTATTAAAGAGATACTGGGACGAATAACTTGAGAGTATGAAAAAAGTGTTTGAACTTAGAACATGTTTGTTTTGTACACGTGTCATTCAAAATGTGCCTTAAATGCTGTAAGAAGTATTAATAAGTGTCTTGATAAAAAAATAAAGCATGGAATTTGAAAACTCACTATACCATGCTGAAACAAAGTATAAATTGTACTGCCTCCAATAAACCAATGTAGACTTTGCTCGTATACTGTAGTAAAAAACCTTATTTTGGGTCATGTTGAAAAGAAAACATCAGACTTCTTTTCTCTAGTTCATCTGCTGCATCTAGCACTAGAAGTGCAGAATCTGTATCAACTGTAGATATAGCCTCAGTAGGCCTTGTGAATCAAGAGTTTATTATGATTTACAAGTAATTGGAGACCAACCTCCCTGTTCAGAAGAGGTACCACCACCACCAAAATAAAATTGGCACTTCGTAGCTTCATGAATTTATCTGGTCACATTACAATGATGAAAAAGAGAAAATGTATTAAGAGTTTTGCATAAAGGCAGGGTCAACTGTTGCAGAGAAAACTTATTTTAGTTCTGAAAAAAAAATTTAAATGAGTTTGCAAAAATGCACGATGAATGCTGAAAGATTTTAAGTATTAAGGACTGCATCAATGCAAATTGTACACAAACAAAGACGAAGACAGCCAGAGCAATGTTATACACTACTGAAATCAATCCAGAAAAGATCATAGGGAATTTAAAATGAAATTGAATGCTGCATATACGATTGCAGTAGAAGATTTTTCACTACATTTAACTCGCACACTGTTCTCATGAAGAATGATTTGGATGAATCCAAAACATAAAACAATGATACAGTGTGTGTTGAAATTTTTTGTTGTGATTGCTGATGAAATAAAAGGAGATTAGTGCAGAGAGGGGTTCACAGCTCAAATTACAGATTGTTTTAAACAACTGAAACAGATGAAGCTGTGAGAAGTAATATAATTGCATGCTGTAGATATGTTTCTGCAAGTGTGGTAGTGAGTTGTCTGGTAGGCTTACTTGAACTAGATCATTGTCATGTTCAAGAAATCTTAAACACAACCAGAATTTGCTTGGAAAGATTGATATAAAACTTTCAGGTTAGTGGTGAGACAAAGTCAGGGCTTTTGGAGCAGATGGTGCCAGTGTTAATGAGGAAGCTACAGGATGAGTAGGTCCAGAGGACTGCAGCACCAAAGACAGTGTTATGGGTGACCATGATACCCTATTTTAAAAAGCAGAGCTATCACGTGGATGGAGTTGATCTATCAAAACCTGGAATTATACATCAGGTCCATGGTTGGAACAGCCTCAATGCCACAGAGCAAAGATGGGCAGTAATCCCTGTCTGCTTTACCTGTGTAAGTCCATGAGTGTACGGTCAAGAGCGAACATATTTATGAAGCAAAAGACCACCAGATATATCTACGATTGGTCCTACAGAACACCCCATATTAACAGTGTGCGTAACATAATCCTGAGACATGTTATATAGGATCAAGTATAATAGTATAATATTTGAAATTGATGCATAGATGACCAATGGACAGAGTCAATCAATCAACATCTGGTAATATCTGAAATTGTACATAAGTTCTATGGTAGGAAACTCCCCAACATTACAAGTCATTGAGCACGGTCACAGGACAAACAGTGTGGATTTAATACTAAGCATACCTGGTCAGGCACCACTTGCCACAGAGCAGGATCCATGATGTATGAGCAAAGGAAAGAAAGAAAAGAAACTGAGTATTTACCAGTCACAAAGAAAGAGAAGTGTGTAAAATGCCAACTGGAGGTAAACGGAAACCCACAGAGCATGAAATGGCTATGTGATATAGGTAGTGAGACATAAAGGTATGCAGGGTAGTCCACATACCCATGCTGACGATAAAGGTTCAAACATAGGATGAGTAAGAGCGTGAAGAACAACAATGATATCCTCCAAAGGAAGATGGGCAGCCAGGGACATGGTCAGGTGACAGATCTTATGGAAAAAGACACAAAAAAGGCAATAATCAACCAGAGAAAGAGAAGAATATGCTAACCAAATTATCTGGTGAATCCAACCCGTAACAGTAATGGGAGAAAGACCACATGAAACTCAGGATTCCAATGAATAAACAAACAGACACAGGAACCACGGAAGGGAGCAGTACATGGCACATACAATTGGAGAGCCCTGAGCAGGCATAAGAGGCAATCAGGAGCTGAACAGTCATAAAGATGGGAGAAGGAGAAAAGGTAAATTGGAAAGAAAGCAGAATTACCCTCCTGATCAGCCAACGTCTTGGGTAGAAAGGAACGGTTGAGAAAGAGGAGAACATAGGAATGATAGAACAATATATGGCGAATGTCAATTGCAAAAACAATGGAATGATGGCAACTACACACCAATAAAAAGAGGAACAAGGACTTCAATGAAACATAATATAACGAGTAAGACAATAAAGGTTCAAACATAGGATGAGTTAGGTGATAAGCAGGGTGGAGAGGATGAGGAATGGAGAATGCATGGAGATTGGAACACAGACACAAATTTGGTAAATAGAAAAGTGGAAGACCAAAGCCACCCTGTAACCCACAACAGAGGAAACTGAGAGGCCAATGTCATAAAGCCAAGTAAAAAAAGGATGACAAGCGAGGAACAGTAAGTCGAGAAGGATGGTAACCCCAGCATAAAGACAATAGCTGTATGTAGTCCCCCTACTCTAATAAACTGCCAATAAGGATGATCGAACAGGACAAGAAATCAAGGATTCAACACACCTGGTAAGGAACTGGACAAAAGCCATGTGTGAAGATGGAGTGCAGATAGGAAAGGATGACAAATGCTACAGTGAGGCTGATGAAGAAGCATGGGAGACAAAGAGAGGAACTGGTGGTGACACTAATAACAGTCATAGAAGCGGAAACCACATCTGAGCCAGACAAAATGGGGCCACCAACAGAACCCAACAAGGAGTGGACAGAACTATCGAAATGACACAAGGAATAAGCCAAATAGGAGGATAATAATATAGGTAACAATTGGTTCAATTCTGGCTAAGAGCATCCACCACATCCACCTGCAGATGAGAAACAGGTGACCAAAAATGGGGAAGTTTTGTGTTGAGAGGAGAAGCAAATGCATCTAAATCGGGAATACCCCAATGAGCAAACAACTCCAAAAATACGACAGGAGAAACCACGAGGGTAATTAAATTTAAACTTTTCATTAGGAGTGATCATTCAACCTCGATACTTATATACATATAAATATATATATAGTATGATAATTTTTATTGATTACAGATTTCTCCTAGCAAAAATGTACAAAAAATACATTTTTGACCTTTCACTTATCCTGTTAGTTTGAAGTTTCATACATGTATTTAATTTTACAAGTACACATGAAGAACAGTCCATACATACTGAGACTGTGCATAATTTATCTGAAGTCATTGCTCAACTTCTCCTATTAGCAAGTACACAATAAACAAAGGTACATTTTGTACCAAACTCTTTATTTATATTACCCATAAAGTTAAGTGAATTATAAGCCTTATAAGTGATTCTTAGTTTTACTTTATAGTGAAATGTTACACTTATGCTACGAAACAAACTGAACTGTTGGTAATCAAAAGGATTAACAGCAGATCGTGAAATAAATCTGGGTGTCAGTTCAATAGCATACATGCATCATTGCTCAAGCACACATCAAAATGTATTAGTGTAAACATTTTAATTGATACTGTCCAAACACCTGTGTAGAGCATCTGATGTAAGCCTACGGCTTTGAAGTTTTGCTTTACAAAGAGTTTTCAAGTCTGTTTGATAACAGTTGTTTAATACATACATTTTTTTATACTACTCTAACAATGGTCTATTTGTAAACTTGAAGTATATAGTGAAACTTTTGTATGCCTTAAATGTAATCTTTATTTTTTTTACCAAATACGTAGCAAGAACATTTAATGTTTTAGTAAAAAACAAGAATTTTTACATGACACAGCATGGTACCATGTCCGCAAAACTAAGCCTTTGCCAGCTTTGTTCCATAAAAAATCTTTAGTTTAATTAGTTTGATAATTATTCTGTTGAAAAGTAAGTCATGGGGCATGAGAGAACCATCTTCTTGTAAATAGAAATTGGAAATTAACTATTTTTGTTGTATTTTCATGTAGCAAAATATTTATTTGAAGCCTATCTATAACATAATTTTCAATGTCCATGCAGTTACATAACTTTTCACAACCAAGTATTTCCAAGCTTTTTTTTTTAACAAGTTTGTGAAAATATTCAAAGGTCAAAATACAATTGTGCATGGAATTCACACTCCTGTTGTTGTTTTTTTTTCAAAAATAAAGACAATGTTATTAACGATCTTGACTTACAATTCAAATTACACTCGAGTTGCACATTAAAACACCAAAGGATTATGAAAATCTTGATCATATGTTATTTATCATTACCAGATATCTGCCTTTCATAGGCTGTATAATGAAACAATATAGTACATGTCTATATAGTAATAACACTTACCTTATGTAGTAACAATAATTTTTTCTAAATAGCTGGATCTTGGCAATTTCAGAAAATAAGCAAATATGACTTATTCTTTTACAAAACTAAACCTGGCCAGGAGCTCTTGAGTGATAGATTTATTTATGTATTTTGAAGTTCAGTATATTAAAATATATATACATTAATTGCTAAATGGTATTTGTGTCTAAAATATATTTAATCTCCACTCTTCAAGTTATTAGTGCACACCACATTAGATGATTTCGACTTACAATGTGAACAAAGTTATCAATATCTTTTATTTTTATTTTATCAATGAATAGCTGTTTTTAAAGTTAAACTACATTAACCTGGTTCATCATTATGCAAGTAGTTTTTAAATCATAAAACAAATATGACAAGAGAAAAGGACAATTCTTTGAGAGGTTATAAATTAAAGATAGCTTACATTTGGAAGCACCTCCTTCAACCACTCATTGGCATCTTCACTGAAATCAATCCTGCAAGCAGTTGCCAAGTCAAGTTGAGCTTTCTCCCAGTTACCTAAAAGCCTATATTTAAAAAGTTGGAATTATAACAATCATTAATTGGAGGGTAACACAAAATACCTCTAATAAATAAATTAATACATACATACTATGAAAAATTACTTTTTCCACTTTAACAACTAGTATACTTCCCTTCAATTTTCTAACCAATTGTGTAATACAGTGATTCTCAACCCGTGGGCTGCCCCCGCGCCTGGACAAATACGACTCCCCTAAACCAACGAGACCTCAGCTACATATGTAGACCTTTACTATTGTGACAAACAACTAAGTGGACCTTGAGGTACAAAAGGTTGAGAAACCCTGGCCTAATATACATTAGTACAGCATAGAAAATTTACTGCTTTATAAGAAAACACACTACATATCCTTAATAACTCTGGCATGAACTGCCAACCACATCTATTATTATATTTTAATATTTTTACAATTAACATTACCTCAGATTAGATAACGCATTAGAGAACATCCATGAATTTCAACTTTAACTTTGTGATACATAAAACATAAATAATGAAAGAATAATCATGACCTAACTTATTTTACAATTACAAGAAGAAGTGAAATAAACAATTTTGATGTGAAAAAAATATGTATTAGACAGGAATAATTATTATTTTAGAATTCTTACTGCTTAGCTACTCTTCCTAAATATATATTTTGGTTTTCAGGTTTCTAGCCATCATGTAATATAAAATACTGAAAAGTTGATCAATAATGTTAAATTTTAGTGTATTTGCTATGAATAAAATATATATATATATATATATTAATCTAAATAAATTCAAAAAATGTTGAAGTACCAAAAACATTACCTGTGAGCTCTTCCTCTAAATTTGTATGCCAAAGCTTGATCTGGATTGAGAGAGAGCGCTTTGTCACAGTCTCTGATGGCTGCATTTGGTTTCTCCATCTTCACAAAAATACTAAAAAAGAAATCAAAAATAAATTTGCTAAAATATCAGTATGTATGTACATGTGTGTCTATGTATCTTCCTATTTTGAGACTGTTCAATAATCACGAACAATAAAATATACTTAGGAAAAGTTCCTTATTTCTCATGAAAGATGTAGCCAAAATATCCGATCTTATGTTATTTTACAGTTCTGTATTTTTAAACAAAGTATAAAAGATAATATTGTTGAATGGTTGAATTATGCTACATAGACAGGGTCGCTTGTCAAAGAAAATTAGTTTTATTTCTATGTGATTCACCAAACCTTTTTGATCTTATATATTTTTTACTGTCATGATTTAAAATTGTAATTATAATCCTGGTTTAAAAACTTGTGAATGTAGACAGAGAAAGTGCTGTGATTTTTAAGAAAATGATTTCTCATTATTATTAATATTAAGAAACGAATATTTATCTTTACAGTTAAAAAATTAATTCTTTGGCCATGTGTAAGTCATTAGCTATGTTTATTCTGCAGCCTGGTTTCACAATGGGTAATTACCATGTAACATATTGATAAATGATAATACTTTTGTATTACACAGGATAATGAATTATCCAATACTTTAGTAACTGTTACATCAACTGATATTTAATAGCTGTTACGTTTTTCTTTTAAAGAACGTACTTGATTGCTGAAGAGGTTTAATCTGATTTTAAAAGGACAAAAGTAGTACTTGTGCAGATTCTGGATAGCCAGGTTTAGAAACTTGGTTATAACAAAACCATATTCAATTTCCTAAACCATAAATATTATTACTCTATCAGCCTAAGATCTGGTCTAAAACACTGATATTTCAGCATACTAACTATAACAAAACAAAATCAAAATTAAACTAAACTTATTTTATAAAAATAATCAAGTAATACATCAGTGACATTCAATTTACCTTTTCAACGTAACAATTGCTTCCTGGTCAAAATATTAAAAAAAAACACTAGTTGCAAACGTAAATACACAAGCTATGTTTAAACAAACTGATTAAATAATTCTTTACTAATGACTACTAAAACAACCACATAAAAAACCTTCCTAAAGTTGTCTAGATGGTTTACCTTAACCCTTTCCAGACGGGTCACGGGTCAAAGCCCATGTCATCGCACGTGTTCAAAATTTTACTGAACTATTATTTCATAAATTTATGTCAATAAGTTTGATATCAAACTGTAGGTTATAAATCAAATTTTAGTATTACACATCATTCAATTTCTTAATTTAAATGTAAATATTAAAAAAAACACAGTTAAACATTGATTTTTTGTGTGTCACATGATATGTTAAATGCAGCACTGGTTCAAATTAGATGTTTGTGATGTCAAAATACTAAGTCTATAGTTTCGTAGAAATTAGGATCTCTAATTACTGATATTGACAAGCTAGAATATAAAATAAGAACCTCATATCTTTTGTATTTGCTGAAATATTGCTCATGTACTGAATCAAACATAGTGGCACATCGCCCACCTCCTTCCATTTTTGGAAACGGTTCCTTATATACACTTACTTCAGTATATGACATATGAATAACCAATCGAAAGCTCAGAATGTCCCCCTAGTGGCTTTCTCAGCCATTTTCAAGTTTTAGGACACCATCTGATTCTTTCAAACCAAGATTTCAAGCAGGTAGGTTGTGTCTTTAGACTGCTCGAACTTTCATATTATAATTTATTGGTTATTAAACTATATATATAAAACCTAAAAAATTATTTTGTTTCATATCCTCCACATGCAAAATTTTAGAAAGCTTAGCAACCTACATCAAGCAGCAATTGAGTACAAAGGTCATAACTAGAAGAGATAATTGTTTGCTTTACTTCTTTAGTTACTGTTCTATGATTTAAAAAAATAAGTTTAAGAACTTATTTCTATATATTAATAATCTATATACATGTATAATATATAATAATTGAAATGTGACTGTATTTTACAAAATACTAGTCTACTAAAGCACAGCCAAGACAGGTCACTTTGTAAAGACTAAAGGTCAGTTTTATATTACTGGATATGGTAACATGAGAGTATGTGTGTGCCGTATCATTGTAACTTCCGTATTGTTAGCCAGGCACGGCTGAATAGTCAATATAATAAAAATAATAAATATAT
>NW_013670125.1:24430-28131 GCF_000517525.1 Limulus polyphemus | reverse complement strand
CTAAACATTTATGTTTTCATGTTATAATTTGCTGTCACTCTAGAACAAAAAAAAAGGTCATAATTTATATCTACTTCCAATTTTTATGGTGGTTATGAGATCAGTCAAGTCTACTGAATAATTCACAGTGAAAATAACAGTATAAAATTATAAAGTTTTTTTCTTAAGAAACACTTGATAACTATCTACACATTATAAAGATTTTGCATGTGAAATTTGAACATTTTTTGATGCATAAAAGTATTTTAATCATAAAATGAAAATTACTTTGTATGTTAGATAGGCAACATGGCGAAAAGAAAAAAAAAAAGCCGTAAGAAAAACAGTGCTTAACAAACCTTAAGACTTTATTATTGAATAAATGTTTTGAGTAATTGCTTTAAACATGATCCCTGTCACACCAAACATGCTCGCCCTTTCAGCCGTGGGGGCATTATAATGTGACGGTCAATCCCACTATTCATTGGTAAAAGAGTAGCCCAAGAGTTGGCGGTGGGTGGTGATGACTAGCTGCCTTCCCTCTAGTCTTACACTGCTAAATTAGGGAAGGCTAGCGCAGATAGCCCTCGTGTAGCTTTGCGCAAAATTCAAAACAAACAATCTTTAAACCTGTATAAGCTGTAACTTTTATATTGGGCACTCACAAATATTAATAGATAATGTAGGTTCTAGGTATATTAAGCCTATTAATTCTTTCAGCATGGGCTTGGTCCCTGGGACTGACATCGTAACCACTTTGTGCTTGTTATAGTTTTCATGCTATAACTTAAATTACTTGGTGTATGTAAATGAAATTTAGCAGATTATCAGTAAACATTACAATGCTTTCATAAGAAAAATACCAAACTTTTTTGGCAGCTGCTTTAGGAATCTAACATGAAAAGTAGTATCTTAATGACAATTGCATGTTAATTTACTTCTGTGTATATAAATTTACATTTTAGGGCATTCTGTAAACTAACAGTTTTTTCTCTGTCAGTGAAATTTCATTTTATCAACAAGGACATTTTCAAACTTTTTTTTGTACAAAATCAATCAATTTAAAAACAAATATTTGGTCAAGTGTTTGGTGTTTGAAATATGAGTATTTTTACCACATTTGAAAATTAATAAACTTAAAACTGGTTATAACCTTTTAAACACCATGCCCAAAGAATTTCATGTTGTATTCTAGCTATATTAGTATCGTAGATGTTGTACCTTACCTTTCTACAACCATGTTTTTAGGAATACAGAGTGAATAAAAACACAAGTAAAATAATACACTTTCAAACAGCCACAAATACTATGCATTCATACAGAAAATCTTGGATGAGTGAGATTTATAAAGAAAAAAAAAGACTAGAGAACAGTATCATGTGGGAACAAGTTGAGTGACATACATAAAAAACAGAGTATATCTACCTTGCACGTTTGGCATAAAGAACAGCACTATGAGGGTTTTTCAATATGGCTTCCGTGAGCAGCTTTATAGCATCTTCATACTTTCCTATAGATAAAAAAAAAAGAAGAGCTATTAAATATTAACCGTAAAACATTTCATTTCATATTCGTTTTGGCCTTGAATTTTGGCACCAGTCAAGTAACACTATCAACAATTCCTTAGTTGATCAGTACTTCTTAATATTACAATATTTTTTCAGACGTCCCAGAAAACTCTGATAAGAAAGCAGAAGGAAGTCAGAAAGGGTAAAATACACCTATCTATTGTATACTACATTTTATAGCATTTCAACACAGAAGTTATACCTTTAAGTCACAAATACCTACAGATACTATGCAGTATTAGCCAAAAAAAGTATGAAAAGTTGAGAAGCACAAGGCATCAGACTAGCAACGAATGCATCAATATACTGGTAAAAGAAAAAAAATGCATGTACATGTAAGTACATGAAAAAATCACACTAGTAAAATAATAATTCCACAAAATTCCTAAGTAATAATTAGATACACTTCACAGTTGTCTGAAATTATTTTTTAATACACTGTGCAGTGGTAAGAAAGGAAAACTATCAACTAGTCAATGATGATAAATCGTAAACCTTTAAAAATAAGTTTTGATAAAGCACTTGTCAATCTGAGAAGCATTTGTTACATTATAAACACTAACGTCAATCCAACAGGAAACAATGGAATTTCTTGTAACTAAATGTCACAAAATCAGAAATTTTAATGTTTATCTATAAGAAAGTAAATACTATTTTTTTTAGAATATTAAGTAGTTTCTGAAGTAAAAGATTGAGACCTGAATGAAACACAGAATAGAATGATACCAGTGATTACAATGTCTTAAAACAAAAATAACAAACATTATTCTACAATGTCATAAAACAAAAATAACAAACATTCCTCTACAATGTCTCAAAACAAAAATAACAAACATTATTCTACAATGTCTAAAACAAAAATAACAAACATTCCTCTACAATGTCTTAAAACAAAAATAACAAACATTCCTCTACAATGTCTTAAAACAAAATTAACAAACATTCCTCTACAATGTCTTAAAACAAAAATAACAAACATTTCTCTACAATGTCTCAAAACAAAAATAACAAACATTTCTCAACAATGTCTGAAAACAAAAATAACAAACATTCCTCTACAATGTCTTAAAACAAAAATAACAAACATTCCTCTACAATGTTGTAAAACAAAAACAACAAACATTATTCTACAATGTCTTAAAATAGAATTAACAAACATTCCTCTACATTAACTCTGCATTAAAAGAAAAAACTAAAGGTTAACGGTAAATGAATTCACACCAACCTTCACTATAAGCTTCCATTGCCTGACCTCGCTTTTCATTACTTTCGTCCATCATCTCTTCAGTTACCTACAAGAAAAAAAAAATTATCCGCCTAATTGATTACTATACAAGTAATAACAAAAGCTATGTATAAGGCTCATAGAAAACACTAGCAGTATATCCAAATTATCTATTGTTAAGTTATAAAACACTGTTATTGTATGACTTCTCAACTTATGTAAGTAACAGGTGTAACAAGTTTGTTATTTTATATATTTATTTTAATATCAACATTTTTTAGATTAAGTTTAGATTTAAAAACATGCATAGCTTGTAGTGTTAGATATGTACTGAGAAACCCCTCCCTATTCCCCAGAGTTGTAGAAGATTATCGAGAGTAAGAATCAACAATATATGTTTATACATAAATGCTTAAATGTAACTCGGTATTCTTACGTAAAACTGAAATTTCTAAACGCCTCCACACGCCTATAAATATAACCAATGCGACGCGAAAAAGGGAGTATCTATTATTAGTTTGCTATAGTCAGTGTTATAAACTTTGGAAGCTATAACTGTGATTGTTATAACAGTCATCAATCAGAAAACTTCATATATTTGACAAGGAACCTTCTCAGAGTTCGAACATTACAAATCATTTAACTTCAATGGATTCTTATTGGATATTAAGATTTTTATGAAAACATCACCTAACGTCATCGGTGGAAACTCAATCTCTAATAGGTATATGAACAATGAAGGCTACAGGGCTAGCTAGCTACCTGTTAAGCGAATCATACCTACATCAACTCGTAATTAACTCGCTCATCATGAACCCCCGATAAGATATCAAGGAAGTTCCAGACTAGAAAGAAGACTTAATATTGTTTGTAAGTTTGTCATACTTTTGTTTATAAATCATTGTGTGTAATAATTATTTGTAATAATT
>NW_013670125.1:17413-23593 GCF_000517525.1 Limulus polyphemus | reverse complement strand
AGATATCAAAGAAGTTCCAGATTAAAAGGAACACTTTATATTGCTTGTAAGTTTGTGAAACTTTTGTTTATAAAACATTGTTTGTTTTAACCAGTTGTAATAACTGTTATTGTAAATTGTACTGTTGTGTGTATATTAAAACGTACTTGTGTTAAAAAAGAAAACTGTGTATCAATCTTTTTGGCAAATATTACAAACTGACTATATATCGCTTTTAGTTAACTGCTAAATCCAAAGTACAATTTAACTACTAAATTTAAATTATCAGTTAACTCAATTTCAGACCATTTGAAATTCTAATACGTAACACAGGCAAGAAATATTATTTTCATTGAAAAAAAACTAGCTTTTCAAAGAATAAATACCTCTACACTTTCATCACCCACTGGTTGAGGTTCATCAGTGTCTGGTTCAATAACACCTGTATTGTCAAGATCTGAAGAAGAAAAAAAGAACAGTGGAAAGTCAAACTATTGAAGTCAAAATAAAATCATTCTTTCGATTTTCAAGGTGTTTTTCTTTCCCTAATTTTTCTCAAAATTATTGTGCCATTAGAATTCTAAACAATAACTTATATATTTTGGAGAAATTGTTGCTCAGAAATTAATTTTTGTTGCATGATATCTGGGGTTTTGCGTGCGGGATCTGGCATGCATTCAAATCATAAGTCGGCTGGTTCAAGTCTAGCCTCTTTTATTTTTAGCTGTTAGGACAGAAATACAAAATATTTGTAGCTTGGTTAACTTCATTTGATTGGTGATTAAAAATATAGTACACAAAACAACACAAATTACACATTAAGATTTCCTAAACATTTCACTCTACTTCAGTTGTCATCCGCTGTTCCGTGCTGCATGGCAGGCACCTTTAATCACATACAATGACCATATAATTGCATACACACTTGTTTTTCTTCTGAGCCAAAGTTGTTTTCTTCTCTACAGATAACAGGTATCTTCAGTCTGTTTTAATAAAGGCTTTTTTGTAATAATTCCCATGCACAGATTTGTGTTAACTTTTGATTTCTTTTGTTAGTGATTGAATTCAACTAAAATTCAAGAGGAAGTATTATAGGAAAAAAATTGGAATTGGACTCGTGCAATTCTCTAAATATTTGATTTGAACCACGAAATTTTTTGTGGAACAAGCTGAGATAGGTTTAGATAAGTCGTTTTGCACTTGACTATATCAAGTTTTGTTTTGCTGACAAAACCGCTATGTTGGAATTGTTTGCATGAGGCCACAATGGCCTAAGTAATTACTTGAATGAACAAAGTAAACCACTGAAAACTAATGTAAAAAGTATACCAGATGGACTTCCTCTGCATCCTCAAAAGTGTTCTCTTTCAAGAGTAAATAAAACCAAAATTAACCCTTTAAGGTCGGGTGTGGTATATAAACACTATGTATCTTGCTTGAGAGCTGGGTGAGACATATAAGCACATATTCCTATTTATTACAGACAGGTGGGGTTTTAAAACCACTATGACTCTGCTCTCTTTCCTTCGCTTGCTTTCATTGGTTAATGCACTTTTAACGTCATATTTTGATTGGATAAGCACCTTTACATCATAAGATATCATCCATTGAACCATCCAGCTTCCTCTACATCATCACATGCTAGCAAACGAAATATCTATTTATAGAAGGCTGTATTTACTGTAAAACAATGAGTTGTATTTGAATTAAATACATTTTCTTTCAGTTATTTGTTCATCATGAACAAACCATCTATGTCATCCTCATTCACACGTACCAAAAAAAAATCCCCTTTTAGCCATCAATTAATGCGTAAAATTATAGATGAATGGAGTGATAAAGAAGAATTGTCTGATTTGAGTGACATTCCTTCAGATAGCGATAATATTTCAAGTGATAAAAGTGAGCCTGAGGTATGTTCAGATAATAGTGATATTGGTAATATTACATGGATGATTTTGTGCCTTGTGACTAGTCATTCTCTAAAGAAAATTCAGGAATTTGTGATTCATTTCCTATTCAAGAGAATGCACCTGTTATTGAATATTTTCTAGCATATTTCGATAGTGAACTTATGAAGATTGTAAAGAATACTTATATGTATCGTGAATTTTGTGTACACAATTACGATGTACATCAAAAGGCAAAAAGCCAGTGTTGGAGTGAGACAAGAATTGATGAAATGTACTCTTTTTTTTTTACACTTATTTTACTAATGCCTCATGTGAAAAAATAATAATAAAAGAGTACCAGTCAAAAGATGCCATGATTGCTACAGATTTTTTTGGAAAATACATGACCACTGACAGGTTCCTTGAACTACTTAGAAGTACATTCATTTTCCTGATAATGAGCTTCCTGATACAAGTGATAGATTGTGGAAGATAAGGGAAGTGATTACTATTTTGAAGGAAAAGTTTTCTGCTTTTTTCTGCCTATTCCAAAAAATTGTGATTGATGAATCCCTAATGTTATTCAAGGGGAGATTGATATTCAAACAATACAAACCGTCAAAGCATCATAGATTCGGAATAAAAATCCAAATTCTCTGTGATTGTGAAACAGGAATTATTTTGGATTTTGTTGTTTATACAGGTACTGATATTGATGTTGCTAAAAAAAGCTCCTCATGAGGCTTCAGGTGCCATTGTGGAGAAATTGATACAGAAATATGAAAGGAAAAGCCACCTGTTGTACATTGATAATTGGTACTCTAGTCCTGGTCTATCTTTATATTTGGATTCATGTAATATTGGCACTTGTGGAACCGTAAGAGAAAACAGGAAGAATATTCCTAAGTTTGCTAAGCTGAAATCTGGTGAATGTAAAAGGAAGAAAAGTGGTAATTTGTTGGCTATACATTGGCGTGATAAACGTAATGTGACAATGCTTACCACTTTTCATGAAGGATAAATGGTTAACAGTGAAAAGATAACTCATAAAACAAATGAAACTGTCAAAAAACCTGATTGTGTAGTTGATTACACTCAGAATATGTGGTTTATTGTTAAAGCTGACACGCAATTGGCCACCATAGAATGTGTTAGAAAATCTGTAAAGTGGTACAAGAAGCTTTTTTTTCCATCTGATGGACCTAGTTATGCTAAATGCTTATAATACGTACCTAGTCAAAACAGGAGATTTCCATTTGAAATTAAAAGATTTCATTAGGGAGTTTATAAGGCAACTTCTTGAAAAATATGGTACCTTGAATAGTGTTAGGCCTAGTAGAACAGTGAATGGTAATACTGATGAGTGTTGTAAATTTTATGGAAAGACACTATCCTGACCATGTATCTTCAAAAGAAACTAAAAAAAAGATCAACACAGATGTTTTGTATGTTCTAATACTAGCAAGGTAGAAAAAAAAACTACCTATGTAACAACATGGTGTCCTGAATGCAAGGTTGGTCTATGTTTAGGTGGCTGCTTTAGAATTTATCATATATGAAAAACCTTTTAGAAAACTTGGTTAGAATTTTAGTATTAGTTTATAGAATAATGAAATTTGTTATTTTAATGTTTCTTACTATGTAAACATGCTTAGATTGTAAATAAATGTACTTATACGAATCAGCTTTTTTTTTTGTGGCCTGTTAAGAGTAACAAATATTTTTATTTCTTTGTTTTGAAGTTCATATGTCATGCTGTGTTGTATCCTACAAATGCATAATTATTCGCATGATTCATGGCACGTGCACGTTTTACTAACATCACAACAGTACAAACTGCAATGTAAAGCGCCTCTTATGTATTTTAGTGTCTACTGACTAATTGACAACACACTATAGTGGTGAGAATAATCAAAACAGATGACTCCTCCAGGTGGCCTTCAGCCCCCCTTTTGGGGAAATAAATTATCATAAAATGGCTTTAACCCTTTCACATCGGGTAGGTCAAAGTTTGCATGTCACAACCTTTTACACAGTTGCATTCAAAATTTAATTAAACTACTTTATTAAAAACAACATATACAAATGAAATTCACATCAAAACATAGTTAATAAATGAAGTTTTAATATTCTTTAAGTTTTAAGCTCTTAATTTTATTAGTCAATATTTAATAAAATCCTGAATTCCCTCTAGTGTGAAAAATGACAGTTTTTCTGTAGCCATTCCCTCTTCTTTAATTTATTTACCACCCCTCCAAGAAGTAGGAAATGTAATGTAAGTTACTCATTATAATGTTGTCATTGCTCAGACAAAGCATAATTTTCATAGCATTCAATCTTGTTTGGTTACAGAGCCATCAAATATAAAATCAGACCTCTCTTATCACACCCACCTGTCACATCCTCTCTTTCAGGATTTGTCAATAGTTTTCACTTATGTTTAATACTACATTATTTATAACCAATAGAAAGCCAAGGTTTATATCTATCAAATAGGTCTTATATTAGGTTGTTTTCTGTACAGAGAAATGTTACCTTCTCCTTCAGTATATGCTTCATTCCCATGGGAACACATTGACTAGCTTGGATGAATTTGTGACAGCTCTTGTCGCATTGATAGAAAGCCAGAAAAACTGTGATAGTTATGGGTTATATTCTGCTTTTTGCATGTTATTATTCTGTCTTCTTTGGAGCATTATTTGATTAAATAAAAAATTATTTACCGTAGTAGTATCATTAGTATAAAACGTAGGGTTATGTGTCATCAACAATCAACAGCAAAAAGAAGGCGACCCAGGTAAGTACTTTACGTTTTTCATGTGTATTCTTTATTTATTATTATAAAAGTAACAAAAATGTAAAAATTAGAAACTTTTTTAAGGTTAGATAAAGTAAAATAAAGAACAACAAAATTTTTTTCACAGGGTAGTGTTTGTGCTATGTAATTTGATAGGGTAATGTGAGCTGTATGTTTGCCAGGTAATTTTAAATTTTATGGCAGGAATATTAGTTTTAAACATGGTTAAAAGGGCAATAAAACAATAAAATTTAAATGTAAACAGATGTATACTGTTATCATATTTAAGCTATTTAGGATAAATAAATAAAGTTTAATGTTACAATTCGAAGTCATTCTAGAAAGAAAAATAGAGTAATTTAGATTTATTTACATTATTTTTGGGTGGTTGACCAACCTCATATAGAGTTAGGATAAAGAAAATAACAGATAAAATATAAAGTTTTCTGGAAAAAAAATTAATATTTATTTAGGATATTTCAGAATTTATGCAAACGAAGAACGAAAATCTTAAGACGAAGAAAAGTATTCTTAATCTTAATATGAAAATCACTTTGCACTCGGAGCAGTCAACATTGTGACACCATATAATTATGTAGAAACTTTAAGTAAACAAAATTAATAAAAAATTATGATTTTTTTGTTTTAAAATTTCCTGAAACTTTGTCTTATTTTGTGAAGATAAAATAAGTACTTTCAGTGTTATAGTATGTATACCACCATGGTAACACGGAAGTTATCAGGTGCTGCAAAATTCATCAGCCTGTGGTGAAAGGGTTTAACCTTATAACATATATGATTAACAATTTTAACAAAAGTTGGCTTGCCTATAAATTTTGTATGATAAAAAAAGTTTTTTTTATTTCTATTGTACACAATTAATCCTAAACACAGTAACTGCATAAGTAGTTTTTCCAATTAAAACAGAAAAAAATTAGTTTCCTAAGACAAACTTCATAGAAAAATTTTAAAAGAACGTAAGAATATAAACCTTAATAAATAAAATCTACAACTAAGGTAAACATTCTTCATTGTTTCTTAATCATATTACAATAAAACTTGTTGAAATCATACACATATCACAATTTATTTGTTAAAGATATATAACCTGTACAAAGTTTCAAAATATTTCCTCCAGTAGTTTTTTTTCACAATGTAATAAGACAAGCCATACAATAGGTGCAATTTGTTTATAACCAATGGAAAAGCATATTCTGTATTACAAGAATTAAATGATTGTTTTAGTTTAGCAGTGAAAGCCAATAATTTGCTATAAAAGCTTGATGTGTTTAGACCAAAGACATTGCTCCAACCAGTAATGAAATTACTTTTAACCCTTTTGAGACGGGTCACAAGTGAAAGGCCATGTGTTCTCGTTTGTTGCCTCACATTCAAAATTTTATTGAACTGCTATTTCATAATTTATGTCAATAAGTTTGGTATCAAACTGTAGATTGTAATCAAATTTTAGTATTACACGTCATTCAATTTCTTAATTTAAAAGCAAATATT
>NW_013670125.1:0-16413 GCF_000517525.1 Limulus polyphemus | reverse complement strand
GAAGAAATGTTGTGGTTCACTTTCAGGTTTAATTTAACAGAACGTAATTTATGATGCTTATTTTTTTTTTGTAAGCTACCTTTTCTGATTTTAGTTTTATTTATGTATATGGACGTAAATATTTGTATATACAAAGACGTAACTAGACAATTTTTACGTCTTGTCTAGGTATTGTATATACACATATGTGAACATTTCATTTAATGGCAATATTTATCTAAAATACTCTTGTATAGTTTGTGTTGTCTTTTCTCCATTTTGTATTCTTATTGGCTAGACATAATTAATCCAGTAAAAGAACTGTTATTGGAGTGTCATTATAAACTGGAAATATAGAATTTAGTACACGATAGACATAGTAAGTAAAACATTAACCCTTTCGAGACGGGTCACAGGTGAAAGGCCATGTCACTTCGCTTGTTCACTCGCAATCAAAATTTTATTGAACTACTATTTCATGAACTTATGTTAACAACTTTGGTATCGATCTGTATATTATAATTTAAATTTTAGTTCTGTATATTAATCAAATTAAAAGTAAATATTAAAAAACACAAAGAAACATCGTTTTTGTGTGTCACATGGTATGTTGAATGCAGCACTGGTTCAAATTGGATGTTTGTGAAGTCAAAATACTAAGTCTGTAGTTTTGAACGAATTAAAAACAAATTACGATACTTACAAGCTATAATATAAAATACGAGCCTCTTATCTTTTTAATTTGCTAAGATATTGCTCATGTAAGAAATCAAACACTGGCACCACGTTCACCTCTTTTCATTTTTGGGAACACTTCCTTATACACACTTACATCTATATATGACATGACTAACCAATCGGAAGCTCAGAATGTCCCTTAGTGGCTTTCTCAGCCATTTTAATGGACTTGGCACCATTTCTTTCTTTTGAACCAAGATTTCGAGGACGTAGGTTGTGTCTTTAGTCTGCTCGAAATTTCATATTTTCTTAAACCGAAATGCAGCTTAGTTGCAAAGCTTGATAAATTAT
Source organism: Limulus polyphemus (assembly GCF_000517525.1). NCBI lineage: Eukaryota > Metazoa > Arthropoda > Merostomata > Xiphosura > Limulidae > Limulus > Limulus polyphemus. The sequence continues at coordinate 15,405 of NW_013670125.1, read as the reverse complement.
AGGGAAATTCTAAGATATCGATATAGTAATTTCTGATTTTTTGGTTATTCAACTATATAAATAAAACCTGAACAAATTATTTTGTTTCATATCCTCCACGTGCAATTTTTTTCAAAAGCTCAGCAACCGACTACAAAGGTAGTAACTAGAAGAGATAATTGTTTGATTTACTTCTTTATCTACTGTTCTATGTTTTAAGAAAAATAAGTTTAAGAACTTATTTCAAAATAGCAATAATCTATATACATATATAATGTATAATAATTGAAATGCAACTATTTTACAAAATACTAGTCTACTAAAACACAGCCAAGACAAGTTACTTTGCACAGAACAAAGGTCAGTTTTATGTTATTTGATACAGTAACATAAGTGGACATGAGCCACGTCATTGTAACTTCTCTATTGTTAGACAGGCATGGCTGAAAGGTCAATATCATAAAAATAATAAATATATATAAATGTATAATGTTATAAGGTTTAAGATATTTAGTCTAAACATTTATGTTTTCATGTTATAATCAGTGTTCATTCTAGAATGAAAGAGGCATAATTTATATTTATTTCCTAATTTTTTATGGTGGTTGCAAGATTGGTCAAATCTACCAAACCTGTACAGAAATTAATTACTAAAAATAACAGATAAATTACAGTTTTTTCTTAAATGTTTGATAACTATCTCAACATTATAAAAATTTTGCATGTGAGATTTTAAAATTTTCTGATGCATAAAAGTATTTTTAATCTTAAAATGAATATTACTCTGCATGATAAATAGGCAAAATAGGCAAAACACGAAAAAAACATTGCTTTATAAACCTTAAGACTTAAAAAACATTTTATATTTTGCATATGAAAGCATTGTAATGTTTACTTATAATCTGCCAAATTTCGTTAACATTCGCTTACTAATTTAAAATTTATAGCATGAAAATTATAACAGGCACAAAATAGTTATGAGGTCGGTCCCAGGGACAGAGTCTGTGCTGAAAGAGTTAACCGATTTATAAGTTAGTTAGAAAGCCAGCTAAACTATTGTAATTTTGGCACATTATATTCTAGAGCTTGATATATTTTAATGTCCTAAAATGCACATTTGAAAGCTAGTTGAATTTTTTGGATAAAAAGTTAGAGAGAAAAAAATATGTTTACTAAATCACACACTTGAGTGAAAAAGCTTCAACACTAAAGTAAGCATACATTTTTTTTATTTTTATGTATATTTTTATTTATTGTTACATATTTTTTTAACAGAAGTAACAAAATTAGAAACTTTTTAGGTTAGATAAAAAATGTAAATGAAAAAAAAATGAATAAAAAAATTTTTCTTCAAGGAATGCATGAAGGCTGCCACCACAAGATATAATTGCATGATTCTGATGTAACTCTATAGTATATTTCCCTAAGTCCTCACTGGGTGACTTATTGCTTTGTTATTCCAGTTAGACTTGGTTCAGAAATCAATAAAATAAAAAACTAAATGAAAGCAGATGTGAAACTGTTAGATGCCTAATACTTTTTAGGATAAATAACTTTTGACTGTCTATTACAATCTGCAGTCATTCTAGGCTAAAAATGATTTTGATTTTATTTCATACTTTTAAAATTTTGCAGATGATTTCACTATAGTTAGTGTAAGGGAAGGAAAAATTAAAGATATAGTGTGAAGTTTTACTATAAAAAGAAAACTTTAATTATTCATTTAATATGTTCTAGAAGTTATGCAAAAAATATGAAAATTGCAAGATGAAAAAAATATTTTTATTCTTAGTGTGGAAATCCAGCCACTTAGAACTACTAATTAAAGGCTTGGTAAATTCACAGACAAATCTTTAGTATAAAATACGTAATTAAAAAGTCTTATTTTTTGTGTACAACATATTTACTAAAAGTTTGCCAAATTTTGTAAAGATACACTTAGTACAATCAGTTAAAGTATGTATGGTTACAAGGTCAGTCAAATTGACAGAGCCTATCTTTATGGTGCTAACAAGAAAAATATGGAGATATTCAGTGTTAAGTATAAGAGAAGTGCTTTTAGACTATGAAGTGTTTTATGAAAGTGACAAAAAGCACATTAAACACCACCCTGCCTAGTAATCCATGCGATGGTTGAAAATGGACATTCTGGTGATGAGTAAAACAAGCAATTTTGAACAGCATGAAAGCAGATACTCAAGTGCAAAACTTTATAAAAATGCACCAAAACCACCTCAGTACAAATATATACATTTTAAAAATTTTGCAACATTTTGATACAAGCTAGTTGGAAAATGTAAGATGAATAAAGCACAAATTTTGAAAGAGATATTAGTATGGTTAAAATTTATTTTACTCAACTGAGACACAATAATTATTTTTTAGTAGCACTGGCCAGAATGAAACCTGAATGGAATTTCATGGATTTTAAACACTCTATTTATATGTAAATATATAACAAAGAACAGGCTAATGAATAAACAAAATTTTTCTCGTACGTATATAAACAGATTCAATTCCATAAAGTCAAGAATTGGAAATGCTAATTTTTACTAGTAAATAACTACACCCAATGATACTGATCCCCTTCACAAATAAATAGGAAAACTGCAACAAAGTTTTGGAAAGAAGCAAACACGATTATTTTAAAATGTCTAGACCTTTAGCTTTCTAAAAACATACCAATATCACTCTCGATTTCCTCTTCTTCCTCTTTCTCTTCAGCGGGTTCTTTAGCTTCTTCTTCTTCTGTTGGGTGCTAAAGAAAATTTAATATGTAAACATACTGTTTATAGACAACAACAATACCTAAAGTTCATGACCTGGACCAATGTTTCTCAATATTTTTGATACCATGGGCCAAGACGCTGCTTCCTTAAACTGACGTGGACCACTAAAATCCCACGGACTCATGTTATACTACCTGTTTTGTACTACTTGTAAATTATATGTTAAAAACCAAGTTTGGATTAGTTCTGATAATAGAAAAGTAGCTTCCTCTACTCTTCAGATAATTAAATAAAAAAGAACATTTTATTTAAACCTATGTTTCACCATTGCAGCTTCATTAGGGCTTCCACAAAAACTCTTCAGAGCTATAACTTTTGTACAAGCCCTTATGAAGCCGTAATACCAAAATGTACGTTGAAATAATTATTTATTTTATTTATTTGGAGAGTAAGGGTTTTTTTTTTTTACCTTTATTGTTGAAAATGACTAAACCCCTTCAATATGCACTACAAATTCTAATACACAAAAAATGTTAGTTGTGATGTTAAAATGAATTGCCCAATATTAAGCTTTAATAGAGATTTCCTTTCATTTGTTTAAAGTTTTAACAAAATCAAGCCCTTGAACAACCATAAACAAGTTCATATTATTCAACTAAAAAATTTCTTCCTACAGATTATGTTTTCTGTGTATTTGTATTTATGACAAAGCTACTAAAACTATCTGCCACTGTCATTAATTGTTAACTACTGAACAAAGGTAAGGCTGCCAGTCATTGATTGACATTTTTACAACACACACTCACAGCTTAAAGTTCAGGGAATATATTGTGTTATTGCACAGATTTGAACCCAGATGCCAGCTCCAACATCCGGAGTTTTATCACAAGGATAACCTATGCCCAATCACTGTTTTAAGAGAATTTGACAGACTTCAGGTCTATGTCACAATACTACTACTACTGTGTCTATCATACCCCAGTCAGCCTAATGAGACATGGTATTGGGTGAAAGACCTCATGTTTTGGGGCAACAAGGAACCTACCTATTGGTCCATCTCAGCTGTCCCATCCTCTAAACTAAACTAAAACTACTAAATAAATAAAATCTTAAAGCCAGCCTTTCTCAATCATATATTTATCAAGCTTTTTCTTAAACTCACTTAAACTTACTGTCTCCACAACATCTGAAAGCAACCCACTCCAAAGGCCAACCACCCTGTTATAAAAATAAAACTGTCTTAGCTGAAGATGAATCCTACCCTGCCAAAATTTGTCCCCTCGTCCTACTATTATCACTGTTAAGATGAAAAAAGATGATGCATCAACACTATCAACTCCCTTTATAATGTTAAACATCTCAATCAGATCCCCTCTAACTCTACTTTTTTCATGAGAAAACAATTTGAGAGATCTCAACCTCTCCTTGTATGACAACACCTCCATCCCAGGCACCATTTTAGTAACCCTCCTCTGAACCATTTCCAACATTTCAATATCCTTCCTAAAGTAAAGAGCCCAAGACTGATCACAATGCTCCAAATGTGTCCTAACAAATGACATATACAATGAAATTATAATCTAGCATTCTATTTGTCTTACCACTAGCAACAGCAAACTGCTCGGATGGCTTAAGAGACTGATCAACCATTACACGAAGATCCCTTTCTTTCATGACAATGTTAAGGTTATTCCCATCCTAATTATACTTACAATTCCAATTATGATAATCCACATGCATTATCTTCCATTTATCATAATTAAAACCCATTTGTCGTATATTTGCCCAACTAACTAAATTATTTAAATCATTTTATAAATCAGCAGCATCCTCTTCACAACCAACAATTCCCAAGACCTTAATATCATCTGCAAATTTAAGTAATTTATTGACCATTCCTTCATCTATGTCATTGATGCAAGTCAAAAAAAGCAAAAGTCCTAAGACTGAGCCCTGAGGTACACCACTTGTAACATTAATCCAGACTGACTAAACTCCATTTATAACAATCCTCTACTTTCTTCCATCTAGCCAATCTTCTATCCAATTTGCTTATTTATCTCCCACACCTATAGAGATAATTTTTTACAAGGCTTTCATGTGGCACCATATCAAATGCTTTCTGAGCCTTCCTTTACCATACCTCAAGGGTTCTACCCCAATCCTTACATTTTGTTTACTCTTAATATACTTAAAGAAATGCTTACTGTTAATTTTTACATTTTCAGTTAAACTTTTTTCATACATCCTTTTTTATGTCCCAATTTCCTGTTTGACTAACTTTCTTGATCTTCTAAATCTCCCACCATACCAGTCAATTTAAATTTCTTAAATTTATTATGCTTTTCTTTAATTTTATCTCTTATACCCTTTGTGAGCCAACCTGGTTTTTTACTTACAGCCATTGTTTTTTTCTATAAGGAATATGTTTATCTTGAATATTTAAAAATTTTCCACATTTGATCAGTATCTCCAAATAATTCAGCTGCCCAATTCACAATAGATTATTCTTGTCACATCCCTTAAAAATTTACTTCTTTTGAAATCTGTAACCAACATATCTTTGTTCCTTATCTCAATATGCAGCAAAACATCAAACCTAATAGATCAATGATCACTTGCACCCAGATGTTTCCCAATTTCAACCCTCTCAATCATTTCTATATTTGAAGTTAACAGTAACTTTAAAATAACATTGTTTATAGTAGGTTCCTTGACCAATTGGTAAAGAAGCCATCTTGAACAGTTTTCACAAACCTTTCTCTCTCATGGTTTGACTCTAGCATTTCCAATCTCTTTGCCTGAAATTAAGATCACCCATAATTATGACCTCATTAACAGCTGAAATCTTAATCTCGCAGTAGTTTTTGACTAATTTCATCAGCATCATCTGGTGGTCTGTAACAAATTCCCACTAAAAGCCTTTTCCCTTTATGCCTGCTAATAGAAACCCAAATGGATTCAATCTCCTTGCTATTATCTTTTATATCCTCAATTTCACTCAAATGGTGAAGTTATATATTCTTTGCTTTCACTCACAAATTAGTAAAAATACAAACAGAAACAAAAAATAAGATAAAAGGAGCATAATCTTTACTGAATTAATTGTAAAGGTAACAGAATACTAAACAGTTAATCCAACTACATGTCAATGGTTTTTATGATGAATCTAAACTTATTCCTATTATAAAAAGATTTTTACTCTTTAATGATTTCTCCATTTTTGTATTGCCATCAATTAATAACTGTAATAATGCAACTAATCTAACAATGAACTTTACTAAAAGAAACCTTTTTAATTAATATTATATTTTTAATATTATAACATAATATATAATGATTTATGTAGCTGATACATATTCATAATAAACCAATGAGATTAATGGAATAGTCTTTTTACTCAGCACATTTACCTCACCAAAAGTAGACTTGGATTCAGATTCTTCTTTTGGCTTTGGAGGTGGAGGAATTGTTGCTCCTAAGCTGAATATATGAAAAAATTTGGTAAGTCAATTTATAGTCTCCATAAACTTTTAACCACTGTATTCCTAAAACATCATTTGAATGTCATTTTCAAACTAATTTTTACTCTCATTTTTATCTATTATAATAATATTCAGCTTTTGTTTGCCCTGAAAATGTGCACGCATACACACACTTCATTTTAATGGATGTAAACAAAAGGCAGATGTGAATATACTTTAGTACATTTTGTACAACAACATATTAAAAGCTTAAAGTTTTTATTTAAAAATGCCTAACTTAAGATCTTAGAATAACACAAGTTCATTTATTGATAGTATTTAAGCACAGTAAAGTTTACCCCTAACTAAACTAAAGCAAAAAACATACTTAAGTTACAAGTCATCTCTATCAAATATAGGCCATAATTAATAAAGGGTTAACTAATGTTAGGCCTAAGACAAGTGAACTCGTAGATTTTGGTATTTGTGATTAGAATTATTTTGTATTATTCTAGAAATCCTGTATTTAAATAAGTAGTTTTGCAATAAAGATAGTAATTTAACCACAAATCTTTTGCAGGTTTCTGCTAGTTTGAAAATAAACATTACAGCAAAACATATTTTCTTCAATAAATAACTAACACCAACAACATGCATTTTTATTTACATAATCACATCACATGCTAAGGAATGATAACTTTAAATGCCCCACGAAAATGAAGACCCAAATCATGCTGGTTGAATCATATAAAATTTATCACCTCCCTGCTCGATATACATGCTTTCATCGAATGTGTTTCAAATCTCAGAACTCACACTTCGTCACTTTTGACATTTGTCTAATATCACAAAACATTAGCTATTACTGTCGATAAAGAAGTAAATGCTCCCCTGATAATTATAGGTGCAACGAGCAGCCAGTTACGACAATTGCCAACCTTCGTGATTCTTGCTTTTCAACCATTTGTTTCCAACTCTAAGAACCCAAAATATCTAGTTCTTCTCATTCAGAAGCAATCCAATCAATCAGCAATCACACTTGTTGAGCCACAACTACTTTTAAGGTAACTTCTTAGAACTATGTATATTCATAAATAATGGAACTGTCACATGATGAAATGGAATGTTCCAAAGCCGTCCTATAGGCAAGTTATTTTGTAAATATTTGTATATACCTGTTTACCACTTACAACTTATAATGACATCTCCAACAGTGACTTGCACAATTCAAACAATTGACAAAAAAACTTATTAGAAAGTAATAGGACATTCCACATTCCCCAATCACTCTGTTGCTATGCGATGTCCCCAAACACAGTGCAGTACTTGTGGCATATCATCCAGAAAACTTCGTGGGAAAAGTGTGCATAAATCTCCAGCAAGCACACAGTGTGTATTAGTTTTGTGCATAGGGTGATGTTATCAATCGATTGCTAATCTACAGTCCATAAAAAAAAATGGGTGTGCTTCACAATTCGAGGAGCATTGTTTTTTTAACCTTTCTTTCATTCAGTGTATCAACTTATGTAAATAAATGAGAAACAGACAGACTGTTTTATCTGATGATAATTTACTCTATGGTGAATAATGTTTTGTGTTGAAAGAAAAAGTACAGGGTCATGATTGTCAGCACACTTACAAATCAGAAGATTGTTGTGAATATTCTTGTTTTTAATTTCTCGGCAATCAGTTTTCAGTGATCAGGAAATTCAACAAATTCCACCAATTCCAATTGTCGCCTGATTATGCAATAATCATCCCGATTGTCTGACCGATTATCGGTAAAACACTACATAATATAAATAATGACTTTAAATGAACACAAAATAATGATTTAAAAACAGGAATAATAATACAATTCTCGTGATGGTCTCTTTGATACCATCTTCCACATCTATTTCATTAGTTAATTACACTAGGCATAGCAAAAAAAGGCTAGCCATGGGCTGCTATCATCCCTGGGATTAAAGAGGAGCTACCCAACATCTGTGGCCTCTTTGACCTACTGCTGTCTGTACTAGCCAGCTCTGCTGAAGCAGATAGGAGCTTCAGCAAGATGATGATGATCAAGACCAATTTGAGATCTTGTCTGTGAGCTGACAGGATCACTGTTCAGCTTCTGGTCATGCTCCTCTTGCCTTCAATAAGTGACTTTGATCCCATAACAGCTATCCGTCTTTGAAACTCAGGATCACTTCGCACATGGCAGGGTCCAAATTGAGAAGCAGGTGCTGGAGAGTGACGAAGAAGGGGATAAAGGAAGAATCCAAGAAATGGATGTTGGGACATCATCAGACACTGATGCAAACTAGATTTCATTATATATTTTGATTAGGAATGGGCACTACTTTAAAGGGGAACAAAAAGTTCCTGACATATCATGCGTCAGAGAGAAATTAAAGATCACATATGAAATAAAAATAATTTAAGTGGTCTGAAACAAATAAAATAGTTTGACTTGTCTCGTTTTTCATGAAATATGAGTTCATAACAAAATAAATTGAAATGTTGATATCTTTAGTTTCCTTTCAATTTACATAATATTTGCTATTTAATTCAGTGATTTTTCTGATAACTTCCACAATAGAGTACATTTTACAATGAGATATAGGATTGGCCCCTAAAATTGCTTGAGGGCTCCAAAAATGCCTGTTTTGGGGGGCCTGGCTGGCTCCCCAAAAAATAAAGTTAAGTGTCCCTGCAATGCGAATATTGTGAATAACAATGATGAAGACGTACGTAACAAAAATGACAATATGGATTTTACTAATAATGACAGAGTGAATACTTCATGAAAGAATGCAAAAATGTACAGATCAGATGTTTTCAGAATAATGCTTCTTTGACATGAAATTTACCAAGTTGAAAAATCACACAAAAGTAAATCCTTCAATTTTATTTCTGAAACAAGTCGTATAATTATCTTCAGCACTTCACTACTAAAGAAAATATGCTTATTATCTTACCCAATGACACAGACCAATTATTGCTTAACACTGGAAAAAAAATTGTAAAAGATAGCAAAAAAACCAAAGAAATCATATACATTAAAAGTTAAATAAAAATAAAAATGAAGTACAATTGAAACTTCTGCTGCATTCTATCCAGAGAAGAGTGTTATTAGCTCCATTGCATGCTTAACCACAAAATGATGAAGTTTTCCATTTGTGTAAAATTGATATCAAAACCCAATAGCCTACCTGATATTTTTACCTCACTACAGTATCTTGTAAATGCACTCCAAACGAGGGTGTTTACAAATGCAATGTTAGTTATCTAACATTACTAATATATATATATATAGCTAGTATTCATTGATACATGGATCTTTATGTAGCCATATCTTCACTTATACTTTAGACTTTGCACACAAAAAAAGCTGCGAAACCCTTATCATTAGAACTTTCATTAAGTATCATTTCTGCAGCAAAATTCTAAGAGGATATTGATCATCCTAACCCTTTTACAAAATATCACCCAATTTGCCCATACAAGTGTTTAATATTCATTTTAGGGACTCCTGAAATAAATTTGAAAGGACTGTCAGAAACTGGTATTGCAGAAAACATTTCGCATAAATATGCAAAGTGTAATATAAAGAAAAATGAAAAATACTGGTTTACTCAGAAAAATTAGAAGCACAGAACAATCCATGATAAAAAGTGTAGTGTAACACAGTTAAAAATGAAATGATATTGGATTGTGAATGTATTCTAGTCAAGAAGAAAGTAACTAGTCAGAGAAATACTCTTTTCAATAGACAAAATTCCCAAAAGATGAGAATCTACATGGGGCATCAGAAAATGGCAGTTTATCTAGAGAAGGTTTAACAAAAAGAGACAATGTTCTGTAATGAAGGGATATACAAATAGAAGCTAAGTGACAAACAAATACTTCCATTCATGTGTCACATTATGAAGTATTTGCTCTGGTTTGTGATCTGTAGCTTCTTAAGCAACTGATATAATAGTGTTAATCAGAACTTTTCTGTGCAGAATAATCATTCTCAAATACTTTATTTATGATGAAGTAACCAGTTTTTATGGATCTTAACCATGAGTACTTTTGAAATCTTACTCTTTATTAAGATTAAAATACAAATAACAATTAATCAAGACAGTATTTCCAATATTACTCAACAACAAAACTTCTGAGATGAACCACAGTTTGCAAGGAGACCACAATTTAAATAAAAGGCTTTAATCGAGCTAGATCTCGCACACTTTCAAAAACCAAAGGAGCCAGATGTGTTTTTATATGCCTAGTTTGGTCTCATGTCAACTAAATGTTGCTAACATCAACTTTCAAGCTTTAACTGCAAATTACAAAATTAATGTTTATATATATATATGGAAATTACTTAAAATATGAGTGTATTAAAAAGTAGCTTAGAAGCTGTAAAATTTTAGTTCCAACATAATCCCAAATCAAAGTTCCCTTTAATTTGAACTAGCTTATCAAATCCTAATTTTCTGATGACTATGAACCTGTAACAATTTTTTTGTTAAAAGTCGCATGCAAGAGTTTCCATTTTCCTCTGTAAAATTCAAGAGTAAATATTCATAATTAATGGATTTTTCTGAACACTTTACCTTTTCAAGTAGATACTGAAGAAAGAGAGCTCGGGCGTATGCAAAACTTCTGGATGCTTTTGACAAACATCTATGAACCCTTGAAGTTGGTTTACTTGTTCTTTGTCAAATCTATACGCCATCTTATCTGTTGAAGTAAATAATAAAATACTACTGCAAAAAAATGTGTGAAAACAGTAATCAAAATACTTCAAACCTTCTAAAGAACAAATTGTTTACAAACATATAGCAGGTAGAAAATATTGGTTATCTTATAAATTCTAATTTACCTAAATATACATAATCTCCATCATTCACAAGTCTTATGAAAATGGTAGCAAAGAGAAGCCCTACACAATTTGACCTATGACAAAATGACTTATCTTTTTTTTACGCATGCAATTAAGGCTAAGCACAAACAGACTTTCTCTAATGATACAGATAAGGGACAGCTGAACTTATCTCACAATAAGGTATAGTAAACTACATGTCCAGATAGAAGGTAAAATTTTGTACTCTTATTGTCTAACAAAATAAAAACTTTCTCAGTACTACATGAGAAATGTTGGTAAAGACAGCCAAACAACAATTAAAACTGAACAAAGGAGGCTTATCATTAGCTGCCACTGAGAATTTAATCATAATTTACCTAACTCACAATCCCAAACAGCAAAATCATAAATGTCCTTAATCTTGTTAGACCATGAGAGATGTAAATTATGGTCTTACTGCAAACACTACATTGACTACTTCAGCTTTATATAAAATATTACGTTCGTGGTGTCAGTATACCTAGTGACATGAATAGTTACTTATATTTCTTTTTCAAAAATAAGTTGCTTATGCCTTAATGCAAAAATTAGGCATCTATAAGAAAATTGGGTTTTAAGGCTAAAACATGACATTAGATGTTTCAAGAATTTTTGTGTTGAAATAAGGCTGTCTTTAGGCTATTGATATGCAGTGAACAAAATGAAACTTAAAGGATGTTAGCAATATCCCCAACATTGAGCATTCTATGGGAACTGGCCTGAATAATGTAAATATTAATCCAGTGATAGTAACTAGAGAGACTTAAAGATTAAAAATTGATGAAGCACTGTTAGCAGATAATGTTTTTTGAGTTTTATGGGAGGTCAAAGATATGCAATCCCCACTCACTTTTAATAGGTCTAAATATAGTGAGCAGGTCCCTAGAGACACCAATGTTACTCTACTTTTAAAATTTATAAGAGTTGCACTGGAAATTATAGGCTAGTTTAGTTAGTCTTCTTCTGTAGGGGGAACAATTCTAAAAAATCTGATAAAAGAAGTGTTGTAAAATCATTTAGTGAAATATGAAACCTTAGGACAAATCCACAAGTCTTTTGATAAAGTCCCACACAGAAAATTAGCTAAAAACAAAACCATATCAGTGGAATATAGAAAATGACTTCAATTGGATTACGAGGTGGCTGGCTGAAAGCAAAATGTTTCTTTATGAAGTACGGTTAAACTGGACCTCTGTTACTAGTGGCATGCATTAGAGGTCAATGCTTAGGCCTTTGTTTTCCTCACATTAATGACACGAACAGCATTATAGTTAGTAAACTAGGAATGTTTGTCACTAAACTAAAATCTTTGGTGTTTCTAGCTATACTGAAAATGCTAAGCTACTAAAGAATAACTTAGATCAAATTGGTAAGTTATATAAGTACTTGATAAATGACCTTTAAAAATAATAGTGCAAAGAATGCATTTGACTTATCATAATTTAGTTCATATTTTTAAAATAAATGGTAACTCACTCAGTGGCATAACTGAAGAAAAGGATTTTGGCATAACTGTAGATGAGTGACTAAAGCCATTGGTGCATTTTTGTGTTGCTAGTAGTAAAGCTAATAGAATTTTACAATGTATTTACTGTCATAGACATAGAGATATTTTCTTTATATAAATAAACTAGTTGGGCCTCATTTGAAATACTTTGTATAGAACTGGTCTCCTGATTTAAGAAAAGATGGTTACTTGTTGAAAAAAGTTAAGAAGAGGGCTGTTAGGACGATTTTTGTGGGTAGAAATATTGTCTCACGGGGTTAGGTTAAGATCTCTTAACTTACTTTCTCTTGATAAGAGAAGGGTAAGAACCAATTTTTTGAAAGCTTAGGACTATCCATGGGGAATGATAGGATAAAGGTCTCTGATTTCTCTGTACTATATTCTAAAGACAATAAGGCAAAAGGACACAAATTTAAAATCTGAAAAAGACAGGCTAAGCTACAGTTAATTTTTTTTTTCCTAATATGGTGATTGACTTATGGAAAGAAGTGCCAACAGCAATAACGGAAACCAGTATTTTACAGGAGTTTAGAAAGGAGAAACAATTTACATCAAAAGGGTGGGTTTAAATTTTTACTTATTCCAAGACTGGATATGCAAGACAGTCCAGAAGGACCAAATTGTTTCTTGTTATCTGCAGGTTATGTAATTCCCAAAGAGGGATTTCCCTATTCCACACACTCAAGTGTGGAATGCTTATTAAACATGCTTATTAATTTCTTGATTCAGCTTTCACAACTAGAATTAAAACAGATGATCAGTTTATGAGTAAGAAGGTAGGAATTCTGCCTATGAGTTTATCAACCTTAAACCTTTCTTTTAATACAACAATAAATCTCAAGTTAAAGATAAAACACAAAAATATAATATTTATCATTGAGTACACTTCCTAAATAATATTTAACTTATATATCACACTAAGATGTGTAAAATCTTCATGTGATACATAAATTAAAATAATTATACTATAAAAACTATAAAATTATTTACAAGTTAAAACTGTTTTCCATTCACACACTCAGAAATAATTTTTATATTACTAATGTACATATCATAATTTGACAACATTATGATGGAAAAAGTTTATACATTCTCATACAAGACTATTCAATGGTAAATTTTAAGCACTTCATTCGACTATGTCATACATGATACAGTCAATTATTTTCTGTCAATGTTCCAATTTCTTGCTTATAATAAGGTAAAGATACTGTAGAACCTGTATTAATTATTAATGCACAGAATTTTCTTTTTATGTTGTTCTACAATTCAAGATATGAATGCAACTTGAAAAAATAAATTTATAAATTGAATATGAATTATATATCCATTTGAAATGTACTGTAAATACATACCCTTACTGCAGTCCACCAATGCACTACCCATTGTACAAGAGTACATTCCTAGCATTAGCCCACAATTCAGGCTCTAAATCTGCTTTTATCAATTTTTCTAATTTACTTGATTTATAGCTTAAAGCTTAACACCAATATACCGGAAGCAGTTTCTTTTTTATTCTCCTGACAAGAAACTATATTGGAGATCCCTCACGGCCTCGTATAATTGACACACTAATAAAAATATACGTTTATATTTGATTTTGAATAAACAAAGTATTTTGTTTTGTAATGAATGTGACAACAAAAAATATTTTAAAGAAATTAATTTGTGTAAAGTACAACAAATGTTTGAAATTTTACATTTTTTACAGGTTATAATGGTACGTCCTAAACAATAATGGCGCAAAAGATTCGCATGGGACTGTCGTTACAATTAATGTTAGTTATGCCTGGTCATCTTTCACAAGTTATGCGATTATAGGCACGGCACGTGATCCTTTATAATCCTAGGCCTAATAAGTTTAAATTCGTCACATTTCCGAACTATGTAAAGTTTGATTTTTAATTATGTTTCATTTAACTTATGTCAAATAAATGACCAAAAATAAAAACATTAAGATTCACACATACCAGGTTTTTGTTTTGGTTTACAAATTAAGGTAAATATGAGTTAAAGTGATACTTTCTTACCGTATTAGTAACGGAATATCCAATACTACACTAATTTAAACTGAGGGCTCTCTTCGAACTAACTAGAAAAATCTTTTAACGCCCTCTAACTTGTAGAAAAAAATAGAATTAGAAATTGTATTGGTTAGATGGAGTAGTTTTTTAAGTGAACATGTAGTTCGCGTAAATTACTTTTGCCATTGGTGGTAAGAAATATAATATCATGTAACTCCTGTCACAAATTGAATTGAACAAATTGTATTAATTCGGCCCCCCAGTGGCACAGCGGTATGTCTGAAGACTTACAACGCTAGAAACCGGGTTTCGATACCCGTGATGGGCATAGCACAGATAGCCCTTGTGTAGCTTTGTGCATAATTATAAATAAAGAAACAAAAATATTAATTCGTGGGCACTGGTGGTGAAAAAAATCAAGTTAAGTTTTAGTTTTAATCAAAATTTAGTGAGATGCACAATTCTACAATAATAAGTATGTAATATTATTATTTAACAAATACTTGTATATTTTATGTGACATTTATATGATGAATTTAAATTATAAATTACAGGCTTTCACTTATTGAATTACATAAAACTATTTATTATTCTTTGTAAATTTGTAATAAAATAAAATAAAAATTTTGTAATCTCCGATTCTTTATGCAGTACCTTAAGTTTTAGCAATTATTCAATTTTCGGCTTAATTTATTCAAAATACTGTTCTAAATAAATAGTGACATTGATAACTGAAAGTTGTAGCTGGCGCTGATGATATTGTTACGTCTCCGTTCGTTAGTTATTTTTCCGTAAATTCATTCCGACGTAACTTAAGCGA
>NW_013670124.1:81921-83875 GCF_000517525.1 Limulus polyphemus | reverse complement strand
TCGGAACGAAGTTACGGAAAATCAATTAACAAACGGAGACGTAACAAAGTTCATATCTTTCCCCCCATTTGTATTAACCTGCACACGGTGAGGCACAGATTAGTTTTGTGAAAGCCTTTTACGTAATACGTTGTTTTCAGCATTTTCGCAATCTATATATTAAATCCAACTCTCTGTCCAACCGGTATGGGGTAGAAGTGTGTTTGTATTTGTTTCTTTGTTTATATGAGTGGCTGTTATCTTTTTTCCCCACTCTGAAAGAGAAATTAACGTCAGTTGTCCAAACCTACACCAAAAAACGGCAGATGCACTTAGTTTTAATTATCTTTATGTATCCCAAACTACACTTGGCAAAACACATACATAATTGAGATACCATGTCTGAATGCTTTGGGTATAGAGTTACGTCAGATGATTTTCACCTTAAGAAGTCAAATTCAAATAAGTTAGGGGTGTCCTTTCTGGAAAACTCTCTGCAACTGTCATACATAAGCAGAAGGGATGTTGCTTTTTTTTTTCTTCGAGAAACAGTTTTTACTAAAATAAAGATGTTATTTTCTTCATGTGACAAATGGCGTTAGGTTTTGAGACGTAAATGTTAGATGTAAACTAAGAAAATATGTACATTAAATGTTTTATAGTAAAAATATAATTATTTATATCGACGAAAAATGTTTCAGGGTATAATTTATTGATGTAAGTCGATCAGCTCTATATATAGTTTCTATTAATCTTACTCTCAATTGAAATCATAATTAATAAATAATTAGACAAAGACACTACATCCTATCTTTGCATATTGTACACGTTTTAACAATATACTGAAAATATAATGATATTTATGACTAATAAGTCCAAACAATATGGTGTTGGTTTTAGCGCAAAACTATACAATGGGTGATCTGAACCCTGTCCAACGCGGAGAATCGAACTCCGATTTTAGCGTTTTAAGTCCTTAAATCCAAATAAATCCCACCCCAAATAACCAGTCAATAGTGAGCTTCAAAGAAAAAAAAATGGAACCCGCTCACAATAAAACAGCAATCATGATTTTTCTTTACTAAATTTGTAAAAAAAAAGGAAGAAACACGCTTATTTATTTTGATTTTAATTGTTCTAATATCGATACTCAACATGCTTATCAGATCTGCAACAACAAGGGACTGTTATTCTTAACTCATCTTTACGTGTGTAATCTGAAGCAAGTTGCTTCAATGTTGAGTTACACAAGTGATGTTTGATTACTAAAAATAAATAACATGTTAAAGTAAGTACACATCACAGAAGACTACATTATCATGGGCCTTTTGTCAGTCGAGAATATGTATCTGCAGCAAAGACATATTATATAATGATAATTTTTTTCCCAAGCAGTAGCATTACCTTAACAAACACACAATTTTCATATATCGCAGATGGCACGTTCGCAAAATCCTTAATGATTAGCTATAATCAAATACAGGGGTTTATCAGAAATAGCGCAAGTACTTGCAAATGCCTTGAATGTAGTTTTAGATCATGACTCTAATGTAATAGATAAATATGTCATCTTACAGAAACACTAAACAATCACAGAATGCCACTTTGGAGTAGACTGTTAGTAATGGCTATTGTTTATTTACATAAACACATCATTTTAGGGTAATGTGCTATAACGAATTTGTTATTATATATTTATTTTAATATCAACATTTGTTTAGATTCAATTTATAGTTAGAAACATACATAGCTTATACTGTTAATTATGTATTGCGAAACTTCTGCCTGTTCTCCAAAGTTGTAGAAGATTCTCGAGAGTAAGAATCAACAATATATGTGCGTACGCAAACGCTTAAATTTGTATTGTTACGTAATCTGAATTTTCTAGAACTCCTCTATACGGCTATAAATATAACCAACGCGACGCGCCAAAAGAGAGTATCTATTATTAGTTTGCTATAGTTAGTGTGCTATT
>NW_013670124.1:36263-81911 GCF_000517525.1 Limulus polyphemus | reverse complement strand
CTATAACTGTGATTGTTATAACGCTTATCAATCGGAAAACTTCAGATATTTGACCAGGAGCATTTACAAAATTCGAACATTACCATTCAATTAACTTCAGTGGATTCACATCGGACATTAATTCTTTTATGAAAACATTGTATAACGTCATCGGTGGAAACTCAATCTCTAACAGGCGTATGATTAGCGAGAACTACAGGGCTAGCTAGCTACCTACTAAGTGAATTGTACCTATATCAATATCAACTCGTAATCAACTCGGTCATCGTGAACCCTCGATAAAATATCAACGAAGTTCCAAACTAGAAATAAGACTTTGTATTGGTTGTAGTTTGTGAAACATTTGTTTATAAATCATTGTTTGTAATAACTGTTATTGTAAATTGTATTGTTGTGTGTATATTAAAAGGTATTTGTGTTAAAAAAGAAAACTGTGTGTATCAATCTTGTTGGCAAATATCATAAACTGACTATATATCAGCTTTTACTTAACTACTAAATCCAAAGTACAATTTAACTACTAAATTTAAATTTATCAATTAACTCAATTTCGGATCATTTGAAATTCTAATACGTAACAGTGCTAATAAATAGCTATTTGAAACCGATTCTTCTAAAATAATCGTGCATTATTGTGTAAACTCTTATCTCGCAGAAAACGTCACTAAATGACCGTTTGTAGGAAACTATGTTTTTAAGTAAACTACCGTATAGCCCGTCAAAACTGACGGGGCAAGTATTACTACCCCCACCCCTTAGTATACCATAACCTCACATTTCATAGCTAACTGAAATAAATAAATTTTGCGAAATCAAGCTTGACCAACAAAAGAGGCAAAAAAGTGCAGTCGAGGCAAAATTAATTTGTGAGCCAATCAAAATTAAAATCATTCATGAAATATATTCGTGGCGTATTCATAGAATAATTATTGGTAAAAATCAGCTAGATTTACAATTTCGAATATATAAAAAAGCCAGTGCGTTTTGGTAATACTACGTTCCTACAATGGCTTTTATGTCATGTTGCTTAGCAACAAAATTATAACCTAATATTGTTGTTAGTCTATGTACTGAAAGAATAAAATGAAACGTATAGACAACAAAACTGGAAAAATATTTGTTGATTTCTTCTCCGTTGATTAAAAACGTTGGTGATATAACAAAAAATAGCTTAATTTAGAAACAATTTAAGTTTAAAATTGAATCGTTATTTTTACTTTCATGATACATTTTATGCACTTGCCTCTAAGCTAGGTGATCCTACACTGTCTTTACTTTAGGTTTATTATACCAACACTCACTACACTTATAAGGTT
This sequence comes from Limulus polyphemus, assembly GCF_000517525.1. NCBI lineage: Eukaryota > Metazoa > Arthropoda > Merostomata > Xiphosura > Limulidae > Limulus > Limulus polyphemus. The sequence continues at coordinate 80,595 of NW_013670124.1, read as the reverse complement.
TCACGGCACCTCTCCTCCACATAGCCCCCTTGCGCCACGTCACTAAACTCGTAATGGACAGACAGTAATCGAACTGTTTTATCTGGATAAGTGCATTTTGGCTTTTATGACGCCTTTTATTTCGAGAAATCAAGCGTGACATTACGTAACACACACTGACTTTTATATAGTTAGATATCTCAACTTGGAAATAATGTTTCAGTGAATGTAACAGTCTGTTCTGTAATAATTGTGGGTGTTTAGGTAAATAGGTGACACATAATTCATCTTGGAGATAATGTGCCATTTTATGTCTGTTTATAGCAAACTGTTCTGTAATAAATGTGAGTTATTAGGTAAACACGTCATCTTGAAGATAACGTGTCAGTGAATGTCTGTTTATAGCAAACTGTTCTGTAATAACTCGCTGTCTTAGATGTAGTGTCGTTGAATTTCTGTTTCTGCCAAACTGTTCTGTAATAACTGTGGGTTATTAGGTAAATACGTCATCTTGGAGTCAACGTGTCAGTGAATATCTGTTTGGCAAACTGTTCCGTAACAATTGTAGGTTGTGAAGTTATTCCTGTGTCGTATTAACTGTTTTGATCATAAAAAACAGGCCTCCACACGGATATATTTGTTATTAATATCAATGACAGATCAACTGAGTGAACGAATCATTCCCTAAAACCCCTCTGAAATAATTCCTTGATTTATATCTACGTCGTTAATTAAGTCACGTTGACTCTTGTTTGGAAGCAGGAGGATAGAGACTGAAACTAAGCCAATTATTAGTCTTAAAACATGTATCTTGAAATCTTCTTGTATAATATACGTATGCCAAGTTATATTTATATATTTAATGAAATTATATTTCGATATGTTACTGGTATGTAAACAGTATTCCCAAATATAAATATTTAAGTTGATACTTATATTACTGACCATAAACTACACGTTACGACGATTGACTATAGTGATGAAATCGTATAATTCTGGTAGTTGCTTAACTGTTTTGTAAGACAAGTTTTCCCAGAAAGTTTTCTTTAGACGCCACGTGGACTTATTGCATACTAGATATTGAAGAGGTGGGATTGTTTTCTCAGTTCATTCAAAAAACTCAAAACATAAATTGTTACCTTAGAAAGATCTGTAATAAACAGAGTCACCAGTTTGTATGTTACTAATACACTAATTTCGTTTATTGACCGTTTTCACAGTTTAAAATAATGCAAATACGGTGAAAATACCTGATTATGGCGCTAAAATATTATAAAGGCTTTATTTATTTCCATCTTTTTTTTTGCGAGTAATACTAAAACATCATGATAATTTTATGAAAGCTTATGTAGGCTGTGTGCTAGTAACACAAAAGTAAGGTTTATTTATCTTTTTGTCAATTTTTGAAAGATATAATCTGTAACTATTATATACTCCGATAAATTTTATTAAAGAAAATAACTGAAAACCGTGTTCACCTATCTTTTATATGGTCTTCCAAACAATTTCGTGTTACTTGCAACCAAATGTTCAAAGCGTAATTCCATTAAAATTTAAAAGATTGTTTTAAGCATATAGTGATCATAGTTTCACCGTTGGACTCGGCTTACATTGGGATTTCCAAAACCTGGACCATGGCCTTGGCGTGTATGAGTTCGAAAGGTACGTCATCCGGTGACGTTGTGTATCCACGTGACCAGTCAACATGTAGAAACACATGGGAATTCCCCAATAAACTGTCATGGCGACGATCCTCTCCTTCTTTCTAACCTGTCTTCAGTAAAATAGTTTCCAAGTAAAATTTAAACGTTACAACCCTTACCGACCACATAATCGCAATCACTGCTATAGGGAAGAAGCCTATGTTTGAAGAAAAGAAGGAAAATCTTTCCAAAAGCTGCCAGAAAACTCGTAAGTCAATTACAAAGTGAAACATTTCACTTGAAGTTCCAAAACTATTCCGTGGTTTACGTACACAACGAGATAACAATGTTACAAAAAATTACTGGTTTCTCTAGCTGTCGGTAATTTATAGCGTGACCTTACAATACTGGCAATGACAAACGTTTGGGTGCATTTAAAAATAAAGAAATCGCATAAAGAAACTTTCGTTACAATTATTAGTGGAAAAATTACTTCTTGTAAGATATTTAGACTCTTGTCTGATAATATTTTTCAATACTTTCGATTTTGAATGAGCCTAATAAGTGATTTTATGTATTGCGTATTTTCGGTAACCTGATATTCACACATTCCAATATTAGATGCTATTTTATAGTTCTTATTTTTCAAATTTATTTTATCCAAATACGGTTCAATTGTACATGATACATTACATCACGAAATGTAAAATACTTCACTGTTTTGAAATTATGATAAAGATTCAACTCCTCGATCTTTATCGTTAGTAAAATACAACTTTCTTTTTCAGAAGTCTGACTCCTGACAACAGCAGGTTGTGAATAAAACGTTTGAACTGTCTCAAGAACCGTTAAATATTTGAATAAACTCACGATCCAATGAGACACTCCTTTATTTCACTAGAAATTTAAAAATTGTTTGTTATTCATAGTCAGTCAAGATGGGTCGTTTTTTTACTGGCTCTGTACAAAATGTTATTTTCTTCTATGATAACTTAATACGGCTTGTCATTGCAAAACCACATTTTACCAGTTAGACTGTTTGTTTATTGCAAAGCACAAAGTTACACGATGGGCTCTGCTCACCGCGGGTATCGTTTGTTTGGAATTAAGCACAAAGCTACACAATGGGCTATCTGTGCTCTGCCCACCACGGGTATCGAAACCCGGTTTCTAGCGTTGTAAGTCCGCAGACATACCGCTATGTCACTGGGGGGCCCCGCGGGTATCGAAATCCTATTTTATTGTTACAAGCCCACTGATTTACCTCTTCTAAAAATGGACAATATAATATGAATTTCTGTAATATTTAAGCATAAAAATTAATTTTTGACCAGGTATCTAAAACATATGGAGAAAAGGAATTTTGTAAAAAAAAAAAAAAGAATACTAATGTGATGTGATTGGATACGTTGTAAAAATTTCGTTAAGGAAAGTGATGCAATGGGGCTTCCAGGAAAGGGAGTATCTCGTCGTATATGTGTCTGTCTTCACGTGTGACTCTTACAAGTGTATGAGTAATTAATAAAATACGATGATCATAGACGGAAAGAGTTGTTAAGCCAACTGTATAAGGAGCATACATACATACACGTTGATGTAAATATATACTTACCCGGCTATACTTTAATTAAGGAAACACACAATCCCATGTCCTGTTGTACGTAATGTTGGAAATAGAAAACAACAAATTCCATTGCATGAAATTTAATATGGTAAATAGTGTGGGCGAGCGTTAGCTGATGTGCAAAATTATCTAAATCAGTTCCTGAAGTGGTTACCCTGTTGTTGTTTTAAATTCATACATGTGTGTCTTACTCTATCTCTATACACAACTCACTTATGACGATTAACTAAAACAAAATACTCGAGTCACAAAATAAGTATAGTCACGACTTTCTTCCAAATTTTAAATCTGTATATAACACACAAAAGATTCTTGGATTTGCGTTACAGTCAATGTAGCTTCCAAAAATCACTTCCTTGTTTAAAACATATCGCTTCTTCTGTGTTGAAATTCATTTGAATGGGTTTCTCGCGGCTCGCTATTGATAAGCGTTAAAAGTTTTTACCACATATTCACATGCACATATATATGTCTGACGCATATAATTTTGGATATCTGCTAGGATGATAATTTGGACAAAGAAGAACAAAGGTCAACAATTATTTGGATGTAACACAGAACCTTATATTATTACAAAGTATCTCAGAACTGGAGTGCTTTCAGTTTTTTTCAGCAGGATATCCTAATGAGGAAAATACATGTGGAAGCATTTAAACCAACAGTATAGTGCAGATGAACAATAAATGGATTTTTCATTGTTGAACAATGTTATAAGTAAATAAATAGACACATACATATATATATATACACACACACACACACTCATATATATAGGTTATATTTTGTACCAATAGTGGTTCTTTAAAATTCTGATAAGGCTATGTGTAGTGTACATTTAACGAAAAGTCAGAGCATTAAACTAAAATATAAAATGCATTTCTGAAAACTCGAATGTATACAAAAAGCAAAAACTAAGCTTATATTAACATCGAGCAAATACTTTAAACGTTGATTTAGTCTGGTGATAGTACTAGAACGTTCCGGGAGTAATCATGGTACTATAAACGTTGATTTAGTCTGGTGATAATACTAGAACGTCCCCGAAATAACCATGACACTATAAATGTTGATTCAGTCTGGTGATAATACTAGAATGTCCCGGGAATAACCATGGCACTATAAATGTTGATTTAGTCTGATGATAATACTAGAATGTCCCGGGAATAACCATGGCACTATAAATGTTGATTTAGTCTGGTGGCAGTACTAAAATGTCCCTGGGAATAATCATGATACTGTAAACGTTGACTTAGTCTGGTGATAATACTAGAACGTCCTGGGAATAACCATGACTCTATAAATGTTGATTTAGTCTGGTGGCAGTACTAAAATGTCCCTGGGAATAATCATGATACTATAAACGTTGACTTAGTCTGGTGATAATACTAGAACGTCTTGGTAATAACCATGACACTATAAATGTTGATTTAGTCTGGTGGTAGTGATAGAACGCCCCCGGGAATAACCACTAATTAAAAAAAAATAACAATACAACTTCTTCCTCATAAAAGTTCTAACCCTTGCTTACAAAGAGAGCTAGTAAAAGCAATAATTTTATTATTTCAGCTTATTTACGAGCAATATCGACATTATTTGTTTATCAATATATCAAAGAATACCCGAGTTTCTCCCAATAAACCGTTTACGTATGAGTCACTAGCTTGTATTATTGTGTATGTAATTACATTGGCATACATTTGATAAATTCTAAGCTACACAGTTTTCAACGAGTCGTATATACAACATTGCGGATTAAGTTAACGTCAACTACAGTTAATCACTAAAGATTAAGATTTATTTAGAAGTCTATACCGAGTTAATCATTGTCCTGCTTCCTTTCTCTTTTCACGGTCAACTTTTCGAACTCACAGATGGTGAAGGTCTTTTGCACAAAAAGGTTGCGTGGAGGTAAAAACCCACGAGATACCTACGTCATGACCTGATTACTCGGCACTTGGTGGCAGTCTCTGTACATTAGATAGGATTGTGTCAAAGAAAGGGTTTGTAATCAGTAGGTAATAATAGTTTTCTCCTTCAGTATATTTTACCCAAGTTCCTGTTTGAAAGCGTTATTTATCACCAAAACCAATATGATTAGCGTGCTTTCTGAGTATCCAAGGTTTGTCTTACAGGTAAGTTGTGCTTGCTTAAAATGAATATCAAAGAAATTATAAGACCCAGTTTTTCAGTCAGTGTTTTATTTCATGAGGTACCGAACAACAGTTTGAGGCTGGAAAGTGCTTTATAAATTATACGCACGTCGTTCTTGTTGTTACTCCCTTTTTTTTTCTTCCTCCTCCGGAATCACGAGAACTAACATTCCACGAGCGGGGTTGAAGAGGAACAAAGTGTTCTTGAGCACCCCAGTTAGGGAGAGAAGTCTCTTATCTTCTCTCTCTTTTAAATGGAACCCCTGCCACGTAAGTAAGTTAGTCGTGTTGTAGTGTCGTTCATATCTAAGTACCTACGTTCGTATTTGACGGAACGTATGACATAAGTACATCCTACCGGATAATACTGTATCGCTGAAAAGAAGAAAACCCACTGTATTTGTGAACTGAACTTGACGTGAACGATTTCTTCCCTTCACGCCTGCTGATTTATGAGTGCTATGTCTTACTCATTTATAACTCTGTTATCATAATACCCGTTGTTTGTAGAGCATTATCATTATTGATGTGTTTTTGTATGATAAAACGTAGTATTCCAGTTGTGTCACCGTAGCGTGAGGGTAAATTAGATCGTGAAAATACCTATGACCAGTGTTGGCGTGAAATCATACAACTAAAAGCTGAGTCCTCCTTGCTATCTCTCTCTATATAAAACATTTTGTATGACGATATTTTAACTTTTCAGACTTTGTTTGTGAACAACGAGGTATTATTTATCGTTTACCATTTGATCTAGAGTATAATTATAGTTTGTGTTATTTATAGAAAACCGTGGAAGTTCCTTGTTGAATATAAGAGCGATTTTAAATGAAACGATTAAGTTTCAGTTTTTTAACGTAGGTAGCAACTCAGCGCCAATTAATTAACAATGGCAACCTACGCACAATGTTTTTTTGCTGCTACAAGACCACAGAATGAGGAGACTAATTCATTTTATATCAATCACCTTGAGTATTGTGAGCCATTTACGGTGAGTTTAGAATAAAGAACATTGTTAATGTTGTGTCAAATTATCTTGTTAAGTCAAGCTGATATTTGGAATATATGGTGTCATATTTACAAAACTTTGTAAGATCACTGACTTTGGTGAGTTACATTCAGATTGTTAATGTGAAGTGAGATTAAAACAATCCCACTATAATATCAAACTTTCGTGTTTTTTTTAAGTTAGGCTAACACTGTTAATATTGTACTAAAATTACAAAATTATGTGAAGCCTTCGATGTCGGGTCAAAATTGATGATATGGCATCGGATTTAGGAAATTTTGTTAGACCTTCGATCTAATCAAGCCAGATCAAATTGTTGCTATGGGCTCAGATTTAGACATTTTTTGTTAGACATTCGATCTAATTAAGCCAGATCAAATTGTTGCTATGGGCTCAGATTTAGACATTTTTGTTAGATCTTCGATCTAAGTAATTCAGATCAAAATTGTTGATATGGTGTCAAACGTAGAAAATTTTGGCTAATTCATTGACCGTGTAAGATGGTTTTGATATTATTCAGTTTTAGCAAACTTACCATTAGTTAAGACAAGTCTAACCGAAACATTGTGGTTATACTGCTATGCAGTTTACAGTTTTAGTTTACAGTTCGTGTTGAGTTAGAATAAGATTTGTTAATATATTGTTAGAATTAGACAATTTAATTAAGCTCATTTACCATGAATTTTAGCCGAAATTGTGAAATGCTGTCTGATATAGACCACTGGTAAATCTGAATCTGGATAGCAGTAATATTATTGTTCTGGGGTTAGACTCCTGATTAATATGAATCAGTAGAACCTTGTTACTAGAACGACACAACTTACAAAGTTTGGCCAGACGACCGATCATGCAAATATATATATATATATAAATTGTTTATTTGTTTATTCATGAATATTCTGAAGTTAGGTAAAAAAAAAATAACTTTAATTTTACCCAGTTTCTAAGATGCACTAACGAGGTATACAACGTTTAATATTTTGTTTTTTCAGGATCATCATTACCGGCATTATTTTCATTGTTATATTATACGAAAAACGTAAAGAAATAATCTCAAATAAGTTAAAGTTTCAATTTGATTATTTTTATTTGATCAGAACTGAAATTTTAGAAGTATGTAATAATTGTTGTAGAAATACGTTGATTACGATTTCTTCAAAATTCAATATTTTAATGTTATGTATATAGTGCCCGTCACCAGTTGCAAGAACATAACTACGTATTATTTGATGGCAATTATATGTATATATATATATACCAATTGCTGGATTTTCTGATGTGGAAAATACGTCTGGTCCTGTCATTAAATCCGGTATTAATCTCAAACGGTTCATGTCACCTATGTAAACGTGTAATATCTACACAAACTGAGGTTTTAGCCAGTACATATTGACTGAATTATACACGTAATTAAGATCAATATTTATACTCCAACAAAGAGCAAACAGTATTAGGTTTTGTATCCATGTTAAGCATGCTTCAAAACTGAATTATGTTAAAAGAGGGGGGAAAAACGTAACGTTACGCGCTTTCCAATCGTTGTACTTATACACATCCTCTCTTGTATATGTGAGTGAAACATACCGAGAATATCCTGTCTGAAGTTGAAATATCCAAAGTAACAGCTGATAATGTTTCAATTGTTGAGATAAAGTAATTTGAATAAATAGTTCAAGAATTAAGACTTCTGTGTTCTTCTAAATAGGTCTGTCGTTTTATCTATAATTTTGTCTTCTTTTTTATGAGCTAAGGTAAGAGAGAGAGACAGAGAGATTACTGGATTAATTCACATGGAAAATTGTATATTATTTGTTATTCAAAAATCACTGGCATGTAACTTTAAGAACCAAGGCTGAGTTAAGCCTGCTTTAAGAGAAAGGTATTTTGGTATAATATCATTAACCTTAAGTGTATATATATTAAATATGTTCATCATGTTTCAACGTAATGTAAATCAAAGAAGATTGCACTGAGTTTCAATACTTATGTTTAAATAAACCATGTAAACATTTTATAGTCAGACACCTTTTTAGTTTTCAAAACGAGTTTTTTTCTTTTTTTCTAAAATATCCTTGTGAATGAGACATAGTATATGAATATCTTAGAAACAGTTTACATTCGTAGCTTTAAAGTGACTTGAACTTCATGGTACACTATGGCCAAACTGTTTGAGGAAGTAATATGTCAATATAGTTTGGAAATAAGCAGATAATTGAAAAAACTGACGAAACTCTTTTATATGAACTATTTATATCAATTCCAGTGTAGTGGTTTTAATTCATTCAGTAGGTATCAGGTAATGTAAAATTTCGGTCTTCACAGTCACTACGTATGCAGTGTATTGTATATTGTTGTACAAACCACTGGGGTATTCTTTATAGTCTATCAGCTGGCTTTTCCATCATCATTATTACTATTATTTACAATGTGTAAGTTTCAGTCGTCTTTTACTGACTTACCACAAAGTAGAAAAGAAAGCGAGCGAAATACCAGTAAATTAGATTTACTCATTGACATGCTTCAGTAGTGGATTTGATTCCTTTTACAAAGAATATGTAATGTAGAGTTATGTAAACGATAACATGCCTCGAGTTTATTTCGACAATTGAATCAAACGTAAAATACGAAAATTGGATCTTTTAAAGCCTTCTTTTTAACGTTGTTAATCTCTGAGATTGGAGGTTTTTTTAAAGTTACATGATATTGTGTATAACAAAAAAAAAGTGGTATTTGACTGTTTAAATCATCTCAGCTTTGATGATTTTTGTCTTTCCTTTATTTCTATCTCATTATGCCTGTTTGAAATTCCTTCGAGTGAACTGCATTACACGCGATAATGTATAGCCAGGTTTTGACATGCTTTTCTTCTACAGGGTAGATATATGCCTTCAGTAATGGGGGAGCCAACCAGTCTGCTACTACCAGAGCAAGAAACAGGGGAACTATCCGCAATAGTCTCCGATTGTATACCTATGAGCAACACCGGATCTTCTTTCCAACATTCGTTTCCAATTACTACAAACTGTAGTCCGTCTTCTCCCTTACAGACCACGACACCAATGGCACAACCTGTTGGAGTTAACTCTAGCCCACCATTACACCAAATACAGAATGGGATGAGTCCGTCCCTAAGTCCTGAGCATATACATACACTTCAACCTGCATGTTTAGGTGAGATCTAAGTTTGATTTCCTTTTTTTTTTGACAAATCTGGGTATTCACCAAACTCAATTTCTCTCTGTGTTTAGTGAACATTCCATCATTGCATCCAGACTTGTGGGTTGTGAATAATTAAAAACACCTTCTTAACTAAGGTGTGATTACACAACTTATCTATTCATCCATCTGTTCATGATATTCTATACTTGTTAGCGATAAACACAGACACCAATGAATTGTTTGGTATGCACAAAATTAAATTTCTAAGAATTTGTTTGTTTGTTTGTAATTAAGCACAAAGCTACACAATGAGCTATTTGTGCTCTGCCCATCACGGGTATCGAAATCCGGTTTCTAGCGTTATAAGTCCGCAGATATACCGCTATGCTGCTGGGGGGGGGGGCAAATTTCTAATGAACATCGTGTCCTGTTTTTTTCCGTTGTTGTTGTTGTTTTTTTGGTATAAATATACACATAGTCCTATGTTAGTATTAGATTTTTTTTCGTAGTATTCTTCAGCGACAAAATAGTTTTTGAGAAAATACCAATTGCTTACATTTATAAAAAGAAATCGAGCCTTTACGACAATTTCTTTTGAAAACATACGTTTCTGTTATGCATAATTGCTTGAATAAATAAAGAAAATCACTTATGATAAAAATTGCTTTTATGATTTATTACAGTTATGCTTTAGTAATCTACATCTAGACCATTAGTTGATAAAAGTCTGTGTCTCTGTGAGTCCGCTTATAAATGACGAACCGCTGGATCGATTATCACCAAACTTGACATCCCTTAGGCCCTCCATTTGTCAACCCCGAGGTCTCTGTGTCTTCCCCGTGTGTTGAACAGTTAAGCCAGCTAGTACCCAACTAAAAAGAGTATGATCCCCAATAGGTCAGTGGTAAGTTTCAGGACTTACAAAGCTAATATCCGAGATTCGATTCCACCTGGTGAACAGAGTGCAAATACCCTATTGTGTAGCTTCGCGCTAAATAGTACAAATTTAGTAGAAATACATGAATACGTAGTAAGGAAAGCATTAGTAGTAGTATTCTATAGCTCCCAAAATTGTACTATAAACTATGTTGTTATTAGAGCAGAATTTCAAGTTTTATAATAAATGTAATTTATTTTTAAGTTTAAATTCTGAGTTTCAGGAAGGTTAGTCAGTACCCTGAGCCTGTTATTCCGTTTTTGTCACGTATATGTGCATTTCACGTTCTCACGTAGGTAGCTTATAATTTTGTTTCAGTTATGGGTATAAGAATGATAAGAACCTTTGATTTTTATGTATTCAAACATTAAACAAAACGTTAAAGCAAAAGAAACGAACTGTAAAAAATAAATACTTCAGATTATACGACAGCGGGAAGACCTTGTGATGAGTATGTTTGGAGCAACTGCTGTACTTCTACCTAGAACGTCTTAAGACGTGTTTTAGTGTTACCAGACGTTCTAACAAAATGATCTTGTGGAATAAGAATTTTTATATATAATTTATCTGATTGCCATGGCAGTTATAGTAAACTTTGATATTTCAATAATTTGCCAGTTAAGATATCAGCCAAAAGAATTTTTTATCATAGGATAATTGCGATATCACTCAATACCCGCCCAGCGACAATTTTTTTTCGAACATATATACCAACTTTTTGAATTCTTGTTTAATTTCTGAATTTGTATTCTTGCCATTTTACTTTGTATCTTTTTAATATAACAGTTATATATTAAATTTATAATAAAAGCAACTTATAAGTTTGCCTACTATAATTATCGTAGAACCTGTTGACTTTCAGATATTTTACAAATTTCACGTATGGTATCACAGTGATCAATACTTTGTATTTTAAGTTTTAAACAAGTCTAACACGTAGTAGTTGTTAATCTACCATTAGAAAGAAGTCGTATATTCTCCCTTCTTATGTCATGTTTATAAATAGCGAAAATAACTATAAATTATTAATTTAAAACTTCTTTAAATTTGCTTTTTAATTCATAAACTTTCTTCTTTTAGGACAACGACATCAAATCACTTTTCTTCGCTAAAACTTGCGATATATTCAAACGTATGTAAGTGATTTCTATGATGATTCACAAGTGACATTATAATTAAGGACAAATGATTCTCATATCCAAATGAGTTGGTTTGTCAGTTTGGCATTCATATTTGACAAATTGTAAGACTTATATGCACTCGCATCCAATATAAATCTAAAGACAATTACCACTTTACAATAATGATAAAACATGTATCAGTATTCCCATAACTTGAATACGCATTTTACGTTTACATCTTTTGCTATTTTTTTTAATGTTATCAGAAACATCCTCTGTTAAATTAGTATTTTCAGCTAAATGGCCAGGTCAGAGACGTATAAGTTTCAGGAATAGTTTTTCTTAATTTTTAACTACTGACCAGAAGGAAGGCGGGCAGTCAGCAGCACCCATCGCTACAGGGATCGTGCACCGAATAAGGAATATCAGTGTCAGATTGTACAAGTCATGAAAGCTCTATGTGCCACAGTTATATTACAACTAAAGTTGCCAGCTCGTTCCTCAATATGGAATGCTGATTCCAACAGTATTGACATAAAAAAACACAACTAAAACATTGCAGTAACGGTTAACTTTCAAGCATGCTGATGCAATTAGCATTGCTATTCACAAAAATATTATAAGTAAACAAACTTATGAACGTAACGATTTTTCACTGCTTTCGAGATTTCGGACAGGGTGTAAGATACATAAAGGGAGCATAGCGAAGATATAATATTAATTTAAGTTGAATATAAACAATATAATAAACACTCATTAGATGTCTCACATGCGTTGTTAACGTTGTAATATTACAATGTTATTAATGTTACACTGATTTAGGGAACGTATAAATCAAGTTAGTCAATGAAGGAAGTTTTATTGTGTTACTTCTAGTTTCAGAGAAGTTCGCTACTGTCCATTCTGTACTTTACCGTATATTTAATATGTAATTGCTTATTATTCACAACTTCAGTCTCGTAGTTGTATCCTTCTTGATTATGTTGCAGACTGTTGCGAAAGGCACAGTCTCGGCTTTTGGCACCAACCTTTGTGTTCAGATTCTCACCTGTTACAAGAAACTGCACTTTTCTTAGCACAGCTTGGATAGACTTGTTGCAGTTCTGTTTCTAGATGGTTCTGGTTTCCTAAACTGATCCACATTTCTTTGTTTTCCATGTTAATAATTACAAATTACATCCCCATCTCGAATTTTCTAAATTTCCTATATGAACATATCTTTATGGTCTGAGTGTATGAATATTTTGCGTCGGAAAGGGCTGTAACACATACGTCCCAAAGGCAATCAGTTTTCGGGGATATCGTATTATCTACGCAATACCAAACAATGACAAAATGTAGAGGATTAATCTTTTAACACACACTAGTTAGGAATTGGTAATAATAATAATAACTCTATGACGAATACTATGATTATGTGCATGGCCAGTATTAGAAACGGTAAATACCACTTTTTTTCTTTTTTTTAATGAGCTAGTCTTCATAATATATCTGTTTAGTTTAACTTACAGTTGTTTTCACTTCACTAGATCATCCGTATCTCCGAATTCTGGAACAGCCAACTAACAGAATACGGTATCGTTATAAAAGTGAAAAAGGGTCGCATGGAGGCCTAACTGGAAAGTTCAGTAGTTCGTCTAAAAAGACTTACCCTACAGTTAAGGTAAGTACAATGAGTATGTCAATTTAGACGCAGTATTCTTACTAACATCATAGTCCTCATGATCGTGGGACAGCGGTAAGTTTTCGGATTTACAACGCCGAAATCAGAGATTCGATTCCCCTCGGTGGACATCGCAGATAGCCCGATGTGGCTTTGCTATACTAAAACGCACGCACGCGCACTAACGTGATAATTAAAATGATAGTCTTAAAAAGATAGACTTTTGGTAAATAAATGCGACAAAGGTGGATAAAAATTGTTTTCAAAGAAAAAAAATGCTGTTTTCCAAAAGGTATCAGTTAAATATTTAAAAAATATAGCAGATTCTTTTTTAAGTCGCGGCATAACGGCTCATAGAATGACTCGTTTTTTTGTTGTTGTTTTTTTTTCAAGTACAAACTTTTAGCTCATAGCTCCGTCCTCTCTTGGCCGATTTGAGATCTAATTACAGTTTTGGACTCAGGAGGTCAAACCCTTTCGATTGGTATATTTGACCACACCCAAGTTCTCATAGATTAATTTACTCTAATCCTGCCTGAAATAATTTCAATTTGAGTAGGCTGGTAGAAATTCTGATGAGTAATAAAATCGATAATCGGGTATACTTGCGTCCCACGCTTGGTATTACTAGCTCACACAAATATAGTTAATAAAAAGGAAAAAAGGTCTCATAGATTAATTTACTCTGATCCTGCTTAAAGGAATTTTAAGTGCCACGGCTGTTGAGGATTTCCTCTTGTTTCAGCTTTGCTTAGAAGACGAAACAGAGGTCAAAGACATCTCTTCTAGTTTCTTTAACCTATAATTGAAATAAAGGTATACATAATATCCGTTACTATTATTATGCCCTCACCGCTTCATGAAGCAGAGCTTGGCGTATTGGTTTGCCCTATCCGTCCATCCCGATCTTGTGGACAGGATATGTAAAGATTCAATGGATGTATTTTGACCAAACTTATCACACAGATACTACATACGAAATTCTTGATAGACATAGTTTGAAGGTCATGGGTAATAGGTAAATGGTACGTTGGAAAAATCTACCCCAATCTTATCGACATCATGTTTCAATACAAAATAAATGGATATTGATCAAATTTATACAACAGGTAATATGAACAGAGATCTAGACCTGGTTAATTTTGAAGGTCATGTGTCAAAGGTCAAAGTGAATCAGTTTGGAGGGGCTTGAACATACAGTAGAAGATTAGTGGGGCCAAAAGTGGTTCATAAACACAATTTGCATTTTTAACAACATTAGTTCATTCCAAATAATCAACTTCATATATATATATATCGATATATTTTATGCTGATCTTAATATATTTGGTCCATTATGCTTCATATGAAATTTTCTAAGTTAAATTCTAATCACCATTTTTTTTAAAGTACAGAAGTAAATAATCCTGTTCTTATGTTTGTTTTTCAAATGAAACTGGAGACACACTTATAAAAAAAATCTAGATTGAAAAACGCAAAGACTTTCATCTTACTTTAAATGTGCAAACCACGACTTCTATTTTGATTTTGATTTCATATTTGTTGTTTGTAATAATTGCTTTGAACCCACGTATCTTAACCGAAATAAACTTCTTTCACCAGTAAGGTATGCTGTAATTTGGTCTCTTTCAGAAAAGTCTTAACTTGTTTTATTTTAAACTTTTGAATGAGGTTGTAATGTTTGTTTATTCATAATTTGCAGCTTAAATGCATTTGTTATTTTTGATGAATTGCAACTCAAAAATGTTTCTTTGCTCATTCTTTTAATTTTCGCAGTACCAGTGCTTGAGAATTACGCTAGAAAAATATTTTGGATGCTATCAGTATTGCTGTTTCCTAACTTTATATGCATTTATTTGTTCCATTGCTTGTTATGCTTCATATAAGTTAAAACCCGTGAAGAATATTGAAAATAGGGCAGTCGAAATCAGAATGCATCATATTATTGTGATGATAGATAGAAAACCAGTTTTTTAACAGTTTTGTGGCCGATTTTTGAATATAATAGCAATTTAGTGATTATTTCGTTGTCAAAGAACATAAATTTAGATTAAACTTCCATAACTTAGCCTTAGCAGTTTTGTTATTAGTATATACTGAAAAATAAGTTAGTGAGGATGTTGGCATTTCATTATAATTTATATCTTTATAAACATCACATAATAATATTCCAAAAGCCAACCACCCTGTCTGAAATGTAATACTGTCTAAACTGCAAACGTCTCCTACACTACCAAAATTAGAATTTATGACCCATTGTCCTATTGTTTTCACTGCTAAACACAAAAAGTTTGATGGATCCATATTATCAATACCCTTAATAATCTTAAACACCTCAATCAAATCCTCTCCTCTGACCCTTCTCTTCTCCAGAGAAAACAAGTTTAGAGATTTTAGTCTCTCCCCATAGGGCAATTCCACCATCCCATGTATCATTCTAGTGACTCTTCTCTGAGGAAGGGAGCCCAAAACTGTGCACAGTACTCTAAATGAGGTTTTACAAGAGATCTATATAGTGAAACAATAATATCCCTTGTCTTGTATTCGATATTTCTATAGATGCTATCCAAAATCCTATTAGCCCTATTGCTAGCTACAGTGCACTGTTTAGTTGACTTAAGTGATTTTTCAATCAGAACATCAAGATCTTTTTCTTCAATCACAGTATTTAATGTATTCCTATTTAAATTGTGAAAAATATACAGGCATCAGCTTACATTTTGGATAGTTAAACAACATTTGCTACTTATTAGCCCAATGCATCAAAGGATCTAAATCTCCCTGTAAGTCTGCAGCATCTTAGATACAGTTAGCCCCCCCAAAAATCTTAATTCATCTGCAAACCTCAATATTTTGTTAGTCATTCCAGAGTCAACATCATTAATATAAATCACAAATAGCAGAGGACCCAGCACACAGCTTGTAACTGTGATCCAGTCAGATTTAACTCTTTTTATTACTACTCTCTGCTTTCTACTCTTCAGCCAATTTTCTATCCAATTGAATAACATTTCCCCACACCCATAGATTTAATTTTTGTAACAAGTGTTTTGTGAGGCACCTTATCAAATGCTTTCTGAAAATCAGGGTAAACCAAATCCACAATATTTTCTTCATCAACTCTTGCAGTAAAATCCTCAAAGAATGTCAGAAGATTTGTTAAACAAGACTAGTGAAACCATGCTGGCTCTTTGACACTATATCAAACTGCTTTAAGTGACTCTGCAATGCATCTTTAATCACATTCTTCAAAACCTTTCCAACTACTGATGTAAGACTAACTGGCCTGTAATTGCCTGGACAATATTAAATTTCTAAATATTGGACTGACATTAGCCAACTTCCAATCTTCTAATACTCTCCCACTACTCAATGCTAGCTAGTGTATATAAATACATCCATATAATAATAGTCCTTTGTTTCTATGATATTTCCTAATGTACTGATAGAAATAGCTAACATCACATAATCATATAATGTTTATGAATAAAAACTTTCAATATCTAGCTAGTTATATAAGTTTTATGCTACTCTGAGGATAATTAGATAAGGTATATTATATTGTGCTGTCTTAACAGACATGTTACAAGGTAGATGGTGAGCAACTTATCAAAATCAACAAAGTTGGGTTTACATCGTTTGTGGTTCTTTATTAGGTAAACAGCAGAAACTTCACCATTACAAAAACCTTTCCCAAAATAATACTTAATACTTTCAAATCTTTTGGGGACTAGCTAGAGAAATTACCTGATGTATCAAAGATAATGACAGAGGAAAGAAACAATGTGAGCAGGGAAAACACAAAGTTCACATTTTAATGCAAAATTTAAAATAGCTCTGGTTATTATAATTTTTGTTACACTAAGGCAAAAGTTAGAAACAATATTATTTCTGCAGTAGATTTTTTTTTAACATATGGTTTTCTTGAATACAATATAACTTTGATGTTGAAAATATAAAAAGATTATTTCTGCTTTCTTATAACTGATAATTCACTGTTTTTTGTAATTATCATAGTTGGAGAATTATCAACCACAGAATAACCAAGTATTTATCAAAGCTGCTCTGTACAGTGTTGATGATCAGCAAAAACCTCATGTTCATAAATTGATGGGAAAACATTGTCAAGATGGTGTGTGTACAGTCATTGTGGGGGAAGATATGGTTGCAAGGTGTGTACCAAATGAAGCTATGTAGTATGTACTAGTTGTTGTTTTATATGTTAGTAGAAAAAAGTGTTTGAGTATAAAAAGAAACAATTTTTATTTTATAATTTGTTTGTTTTTCAAAACTATTGATAGTATTTGTGTTGTAACAAGGATTTAATTAGTTTCCCATTTTGATAAACTGTACAATTATTGAACAACTTAATTTTTTTAATAAAGAGATTTTAAAAATTTAGCTAATCACATTGTCACTTATAAAAATCTTTTTTTTATTTGTCATATTCGTTTTATTTAGACTTATACATTTAAGTGATAAAATAAGATGAATCAGATTGTTTTTAAGTAAAAGATCAGCTCATATTCAAAACTTTATCTTCTAGAGATTGAGAACTCTCAGATTATCAAACTTTTAGCATTTGTGAAATACAAACAAACAAACATGTATCAATAACATTTAAGTATTTCATACCTTTCTTTATAATTTTCTATTATCTCAATTGTTTTAGTTTTCAGAACTTGGGAATATTGTTTGTTGGGAAGAAAGAGGTTCCAGATATCTTGTACAAAAAAAGGTTAGAAGACCAACACCTCTTAAGTTGCTTAATGCAGAATGGTTCTTTACATATAACAGGTATTGTATTGTTTGAATACTATGACATACTGTAAAAAGTTAGATTTGATGATAATTTTTTATTTATTAAAAAAAAAGAGATTAAGTTATCATTATTTCTTCTGTCAGATGCAGGCCTCTGTTGGCAAACAATCATTACATATGCTATCATATCATTATAAACTTACTGCATTACACATACACACATACCTTCTATTAATAATAACTTATAAGCTTCCTACATATATTCTGTGCAATAATCTTGTCAAAGCTTAAACTACAATGTCTAATTTAACTCAACAATCACATACTTTGTACAAGGTGTTTGACTTGTGACAAAATGTTATGTTAATAATTATAAACATGTGACATCAATGTATGCTGATCTGTGGTATATAGATACTAAACTGCTAAGTTAAGAGAGAAGTTTTAATCTATCAGTTTCTGATTGGATTCACTGTTCAATATGTGAATGTCACTTGTTCAGTGTTTATAAATTACTTTTCTTCATGTGTTAACAAACAGTTCCTTTGATTATTCAATGTGTTTCTACTGAGCTAATCTAGACTATTGTTGATGACCTAGTCACACATGGTACAAAACAAGATCATCAGAAGTTTTTATGAAATTGAAAAAGTAGTATAGATGTTTTGAATATTTCTGAACTCACCTATTGGTCGATTGTAAAATGTATTTAAATGAGTATGCGTATTTACAAGATAAATTATTTTTACATTAGTTAGTTTAGTTAATGTTTTTCCTTCCATATTGTCAGTAGTCTTTAATTGCTTTTGTAATAATTCAATTTGGTAGCTTTTCCAATTTGCAGTAACCATTAAATTGTTGGGTGCAAGCCTGCAGAAAATGATTGAACAACTGAAAGATGTTTTGTCACCTCCTATTTTTAGTACCATAAATTTTCTTGTGTGATGATTATTGACCCAAGAAAATGTTTGAATTACAACAGGGAATCCATAGGCATTTCCCACATTGCTTCAAATGAATAATACTTTGCAAAACCTTTTGACCACTCTTTGAAAAGAACTTTAGCCAGAGTACCAGTTGTGTTAATTGGATTTTTTCTACTGAAGTTCTTTTTAAGGAATTACTTTTTATCTTAACTGTTCCATCTTACTCTTGTTCCTTTTATTGAATTTAAGAAGGCAAACAGTATCCCATGGTTTTCTTATAAAATAGGAAAAGTATGAACAAAATTAAAAATCAAAAGCTACAAAACTTTGATATAACTAATTATTTAATCTATGTAAGAGATATTTTTAACACTTTTTTTCGAAAATTGTTCTTCAGTTTTTGTTTTTTTAAAATATTTTTGTGATTTATTTAACAGAGGCTGACAAGAACCAACTGAAAAAAGAGGCAGAGCAAGAAGCAAAAAACATGGATTTAAACAGGGTTAAAATTCGTTTTGAGGCCTTTGCTCTTTCTCAGGGGCATTTATATCCAATCTGTGATGCTGTATTTTCAAACATCATAGCAAATCAAAGTAAGCTTTGGATTATTTTTCCAGTGAATTATTGTTTTGAAGGTTATAAATATATATTTATGCTTGACGTTATTAATAATATATATAGGAAAGAAAGTTTATTGTTTTTAGAGTTGAAACATGCCATTATAACAATTTACTAATTGTCTGTTTAGTTTTTTATGTTAAGTTTGTTTTTCTATTCATTATATCATTCAAAATATCAAAGGGTGTTTAAAGTTTGGAAACACTTGAGAAATTGGTCAGTTAAGTTTTAACAAAAAAATTTAAATTAAGAAAACTAGTCCATAATATATTTATAAAAAAAAGGGACTTGAATAACATATGATAATAGTTAAATAGAGAAATATGAAATACATTTTTAGAAAGAGCTCAGTCATCTATGAATAATTTCAATAAATTTTTACTCTTAATTGTGTAATCACAGTTTGTGAAAAGTGAAGAAAGGTTAACTTCAGATTTTTTAATTTTTTCCTAAGTTAGCATTATCTTTTAACACAATGGTCATGAATTGTTCCATGTTATGTGTGAATAATGTTGTAATTCTATATCAGATAAAGATTCTTTTATGCAGCATGTATTTGTATTTCTCTAACTTAGCAATAGAAAATCAATGAAAAAGTTTTATTGCAGATACAAGTTAGGGATTTTTCAAATCTGTAATTGCAGTTAGTGGTTATATGATATAGTATACAGTATATTAGCCATAAAATTTCAAAAATAACTTGCATATTAGTATATAATACAATGTTCCAATGTAAAAAAAAAATAGTCTCATTTAAAACAAATTTTGCTTTTTGAAATATGTTATCTGACTTCTAATGTTAATACTATCTACTGAAGCATTAAATCAGTTTTATGTGAAACATGTATAGCATTGTACAAAGAATAGTAAAATTAAATTGCTTCTTTTTTATTTTAATCATTCATTTAAAAGAATTGCTTAGCATATCCTAGTTAGCCTTTTAGATAGTTGGTTAAATTCAGAAAATTTGTCTGGTCTTCTTATAATAATGTCTGTAAAACAGGAAGCTGCTTCACCAATTTCATAATATAATGTTTAACTGTAAATGTACATTGAAAATCTCCATTTCTTGTTACCTACAGTCACTAATTATGTTTTATACTTGTGCTGGCCCAGATGATGTACAGGAAGTATAAACTTATTTGTCCTCAACATACCAATTTTCTTTTTTTTTTTGTATACATTTATTTTATCAAGTTCATTAATCATTACTATTTTGCAGGCTTAATCTTCTATCATGAACTGATTGAATTTTTATCTTTGTTATTTTTCACTTAATACAGTATTTGTATTTTCTAATGTTAAATTTCTTTTTAGATTGTTAACCTTTTGCTCTATTTCTGTGCACAGAATGCCCTGATGTTGGTGAGTTGAAGATTGTGAAAATGGACAAGTGTTCTGGAGTTTGTACTGGAAGTGATGAAGTCTTTCTATTGTGTGAGAAAGTTAACAAGAGTAAGTTCTGTTGATATTTAGAAAATAATTTCTAGATAGATTTATAATGCCTTGCAATTACAGTTAGAAAATTGAACATGTTCTAGATGGGATTCGTTAAAATATTAAGTAAACTTTTCTGTATGAAAAGAACTAACTTTTCTTTCTGAACAGGTACAGTAAACAACAGGTAAGGATAGAGTAATCTAAATTTTGTATATTGATTATTTATTATTATTTTTTATTGCTACAGAGGATGTCAAAGTTATATTTTTTGAAGAAGATGAAAATGGAATGGTACAATGGCAAGATTTTGGCAGTTTTACTGAGGCAGATGTTCACCATCAGGTTAGTTAGAAACTAAATTTCCATACTTGATTTACCACACTTACTATGGTACTTAAATCAACATGTAAGCTACTAATTAACTGAAACTACTTACCTGGACATTCAAAAATATTTAATATATATATAATATCTAACGTTTTGTATTTCTTTAAAATAACACTGAAGGTTTCAAAACAAACAGTTTTTTGTAAGGATGAAAAGAAGAGCTAGGATAGAACAAGTGAAGAATACTTTTGTATACATTAAACATACTATTAACTATAAACATAAGATAAAAGGACATAGATTATGTAAAAATATATTTTAATAAAACACAGCAATATATGTGATTTAAAAATATATTAAAAATTAATGGGGTTAAATGCACTTCATATTGTTATGCACACTTTCATAAATATTTCTCTGATGCATTATTACTGTGCATAATTCAGTTTGGGAGCTTTTTTATCTCTTAAAAACAATAATATGGATTAGCATAATATTTTGCATGGTACAATCTTAGAGGAGTGTGTAGCAGAATAAAAATATCCTTATGAATTATAACTCAGATATTTCACATAATTAATGGAAGTACACAACAATGGAAAAGTAATTTAATTGTAATTGTGAATATGATTATGGTTTCTCAACCATTAATGTTTAGAACCCAAAGTCAGCTTAAAACAAAAAGTATTACAAAGTTTTACTTAAAAACTATATGGCTTATAATAAATTCTGTAGTAATTGCTTCCAACAAATAATGTCACTTTTAGGTTTGTTTGCTTCTATATAGTGATTTATCATATCACATATCACTCACCATTTCACAGCTTTCGTTGATTAAAGATACCTGTTAGCCTACAATAAGCCTACAAATTTTGCATTCAAACTTAGAAGACTTAACTCCTCGTACCAGCTTAAAATAGTTATGATTGTTATCCATGTAGCGTGTCTTTAATAACACTATTATTGTGAATGTGTCTGTATTAGAGAATTAGATAGGACAGTTACTAAAATGAACATAAGGAAATTGTCCCAATTAAGCACATTTTTTATAAAATCAATGAAAAATTTAATTGCCAGAAAAGCTGAATAATTCTGCTACTTTTTTATGAATAATCCATGCTATCCAATAAAGAATTTAAAAAAGTCTTGTTAATTCACAGAAAAAAAAATTCTATTAATGAAATTTAATTATGCATGTATCCTTTAGGTTAAAACTGAAAGTTATATACCTATTTTTTGAAAACAAAATATATTTTAATATTCTACTTTATTGCACCATAATAGATCAATGATGTTAAATATGTATATCATACAGTTATTTAGCCTGTGTTTTCCTCTCTTATGCAGAAGTTTTTTGAAGTTTTACAAATGATATATAGTTTTATATATCCTGTTTGTGCATGATTTATTTACGAATACACTTATAGGTCAGGGGTTTTCCTAGTGTGCAGTTGATCACAAATTGTGCACCTTTAAAAATATTTGTGCAGTTGAAATTCACTTTATAAGTAAGTTCAAGTGGATAAATATTAAAAAAACATATTTAAGATTATGAAATTCCATCCCAGAGTTGATAAATAAATGTATTTACTTGAATATTCTTCATTTTTAGGATCATTTGTTACTAGGCCTATATATATATATATGTGGTGCCATAAGACAACATGTATTAAAAATGATGAACTTAAAATATAATTGTGCAGTTGGATAAAATCCTTAGGGAAAACTCTGTTATAGGTTATATTATACATTTTAAAATTGTGTTCACATTTATTACACCTGTTAAATAGTTTATAAAACACCATCTTTGACATATCAAAAAATGAGTTTATAATCGCTCTAGGTTGCTATTGTGTTCAAAACTCCTCCATATCGAGACCTAATGATAAAACAGCCAGTAAAAGTGAAACTTCAGTTATATCGGTATAGGGATGGAGAATGCAGCAAGCCTAAGGATTTTGTGTACTTCCCTATAGACCATGGTAAATGTCACTTTTTTTATACTGATCACATAAAAATAAAATGATTTAAACATTATTTTTTAAATGTCACATTATATAACATAAAGCTACAAGAAAATAAAAAATATGTTCAGTGCTTCTTTCTTGGGTTTCTACCCAGATTGAGTAACCTGTATTAACTGCTAAGAAAATGATTAAGTGAATAAACATCAATCTCTACACTTTCACATATCTATTCATCAGCAGTCAAAGCTAGGGTTCATCATGAAGTATAAGAACATATCTCAGTTGTTATGCAGCTCATATCATAAAATATATATATATATATATATATGTATTACTTATTGAATTATGTTGTGTAAAGTGTGATTTGCTTTTAAATAACGAAGAATGAGCTGTAATTGTAGGAAAGTATTAACCATAAGTTGTTTTTAATTGTGAACTTGAATGACTTTTTTCAATGTCACTGAGTTGTGATTTTGTAGATTATCTTATGAAATGAAAAAAAAATTAAGATTGATGTTTACTTGAAGTTTAACACTTGTAACTTTTTTGCAGAGAAATAAAAATATATTTTAGATATATACATATTAAAATACTTGAGAAAACACATAATTACTGAAAATTATTATCAATACAATTAAACTATAAAATGGTAATTTGTTCACTTCAATAAATTTATCTCATGTCTTAACAAAGGCATGTAATCTATTCAAAAGTGACATATTAAAAAATTGTTGTGTTATAATTGCAGTGGAAATGCATAAAAAATGTTTCATTAACTTGAACATAAAAAACTTGTGTATGTTAAAACTTGTATATATCCAGTCTCTTTCTAGATAAAATAGTTTGTTATGATATAACTTTAGATAGGGATGGAATTGAAAGGAAGCGGAAAAAATTAAACCAGTGTCAGAACTTTCCTGGATTCGATGGTGAATACAATAATTTTAGATCTACTCAATCATTTGGATCCAGTGGTGGGTCTGGTTCCTCAGGAAGTAGAAATGCCAGTTTTTATGGTGAGTTAACAGTTTTAAATATGGCAAAAACCTTTAAAATTATTGATCATATGTAATAGTGATTTAGAAATATTGAAATGATAAAAACTATTGTTTGTTAATTATTCCTTAGTTATAGCTAATTATTTGGTCAAATTTTCCATTTTAATTTATATATTAACATTTTGAAATACTGTGTAAATTTTAATGTAACTTTTATTACTTGATTAATAATGGTTAAACCTACTGTATCTGTGATAAAGTTAACAATAAAAGAAAGCTTTTAACTGCTCTATACACATGTGTATCATGAACAGATAGCAACAACAATTAGTATTGGTAACCAATGTAATAAATAAAATGTACTTGCATTAATACTTTAAACTTTAAGTTAAACATGTTATACTTTATTAACTTAAGACAAGTAGCATTTTTGGTCGAGTATGTCTAAAAGAGTGTTTGTGTCAATATAGTTAGTTTCTTCTGTGTTACATTTACTCAGGAAAAAATTATTACTATTTATGTTTTAATATAGTTTTTACTAAAATATATATATGGATATATATTATTCAGTTGTTTTCAGATCATATTTAATGCAATAGTTGAATATTGTGTTTTTATCCTTGCAGATCACGGCCAAGGTTCTGTTGGTTTTCAAGGCAAAAAAATGGCAACTGCTAGTCAGAAAGAAGGTACTCAAGAGAGGACATTTGGTTTGGGAGATGATAAGCAAGGAAAAGTGGAAACTAGCAGAAAATTTGAACTTTCAGGTTCTACTGACAGTGGTGAAGTAAATAGTAAGCTGAATTGTGATATATTATCTGAAAATACATGTTTATATATCATCTTATTTATCGGTGAAGCAGTCTCAAAATATGTGGTGTAAGAAAAACCAAAAACATACATTCTTCCATTGAGCTGACAGTTTGTCATCATACCCTATAAATTTCTTGAAGCAAGTGTAGTGCACTAGTTAAGATTTGTAATGTAGAGAAATTAAACTGATTCAATGATTTCCATTTAATTAACTTATTAGTCATGTACCAGGGGTAATTTTTACAAAGTGTGTTTATACAGTATGTAGTTTTCAATTTCTATAACATAATAACAACATAATGTAATGTTTATGGATAAAAAAGGACCTATTGGTCCATCTAGGCTGACCTATCCTATAAATTAAACCAGAACTATTACATAAAAAAACCCTCAAAGCCAGCCTTTGTCATTCATATAGTTATCAAGCTTTCTCTTAAATTCACTGCTTCCACAACATCTGAAGGCAACCTATCCCAAAGGCCAACCACTCTATTAAAGAAATAAAACTGTTTTAGCTGAAGATGACTCCTACCTACCAAAATTTCTACTTGTGTACCCTAATCCTACCATTTTCACCATTAACTATGAAAAAAAGATGATGTATCAACATTATCAATTCTCTTAACAATATTAAACACCTCAATCAGATCCCCTCTAACTCTTCTTTTTTCAAGAGAAAACAAGTTAGAGATCTTAACCTATTCTGGTATGACAACCTTTCTATCCTAGTAGCTCTTCTTTGAACCCTTTGCAACAACTCAGTGTCCTCTTTAAGGTAAGGAGCTGAAGACTGAACACAATAGTCCATATGTGACCTAACCAGTGACCTATACAATGAAATTCTAAATACTTTGGAATTCTATCCAATATTTCTGTAGATACAACCTAAAATCCTATTTGTCCTATCACTAGCAACAGAACATTGCTTAGATGGCTTAAGAGACTGATCAACCACTGCATCAAGATCCTTTTCTTTTGTAACACTGTTAAGGTTATTCCCATTCAAATTATATTTATAATTCAAATTATGATAACCCACGTGAATTATCTTGCAATTATTATAATCAAAACCCATCTGCCATTTATTTGCCTAACTCACTAAATGACCTAAATTTTTTAGTAAATCAGCAGTATCCTCTTCACAGTTAGCAACACCCAAGACCTTAATATCATCTGCAAATATAAGTAATTGATTGACCATTCTTTCATCTATGTCATTGATGTAAATCAAAAAGAGCAAATTTCTTAAGACTGAGTCCTGGGGTACCCCACTTGTGACATTAATGTTATTTGACTGAACTCCATTTATAACAACTCTCTGCTTTCTTCCATACAGCCACTCTTCTATCCAATTAGCTAACTTAGCCCCCACACCTTTAGAGATAATATTTGTATAAGCCATTTGTGTGACACCTTGTCAAGTGCTTTCTGAAAATCTGGATACACCAATTATCTACATTCTTACCCTCATCTACATAAGCAGTAATTTTTCCAAAAAATGTCAAAAGATTTGTAAAGCAAGATTTTCCCTTAGTGAAACTATCCAATAAAATTTTAAACTTTGTTATAAGACTTTGCAAAGCATCTTCTATCATACTTTCCAAACCTTTTCCCCTAACTGATGTAAGACTAATAGGCCTATAATTACTGGGACAATTTCTATCACCTTCCTAGAAAAGAGGAGTAACATTAGCCAATTTCCAATCCTCTGGCACTGGGGCAGTTGAGTTAATAGCCCTTGCAAACAAGCCAGCCCCTACCCTATTTCAATTTAAACCATCCATTCAAAAAATTTCCCTTCTCTCATTAACTTGATCCCACAAGTCCAACCAGCCAATTTGCTTATATGTACATACTCACCTAATTCTAGCATTCAGCCCTTACATTTAAGGTGCCCCTTTTTTTCTCAGTAACACCAAGTAGAATTTGTTGACTTCATATATTAACAGACACTGTGAGTCATGAAAGCAAAATATTTAATTCTTAGTTTTCATATTGTTTCTTTGTTCTTTCTTTTATGCACTTCTTGTAAACTTGTTCAGTATTGAAAAGTTTAAAGCTGTTGCAGATGAATTAAAAATCAGCTGTCATTTTTTACTTTTTATAACGTAATATTCATAAAAGTATTAAGTTTGCTTTTGAAAATATTTCTGCAAAGATATTTTCAAATAATTTATAAAGTAGAAATTACATACTTTTTTAAGTTCATTAAGACCTTTTTTTTACAGAACAATAGTGATGGTTCTGATTTCTTTATTAAAGCAGGTTTTAGTGTCTGTATTTATTATGCTGATTTGAGTTTATGCATATAATACTTTTTCAAAACATATCTTTAGAAATTCATAACAAAAAATAAAATAGCATGCTGGTTTTAAGTTTGCATTTTTTTCTTTATAGATCTTTTTATAGATATTTAGTATAAAAATCCTGAAACTTGAACCTATATATATCTGATGAGAGACCTTAAAACAGTAGAAAGAAGTTAATCATTCTTTGAGTATTATATTAATAATTTTCTACTTGTTACTTTTAGTAAACTGATAGAGAATATGTGGTTTAAATGTACAACTTTCAGTAATGTATCATTTTTGTGCAGATAACCAGGGAGTGCCAAGTGACAAATCACTTAGTACAGATGAGCTACTGGAAAATGCTTTTGACAGACTCTGTATATCTCTACTGAAGGAAAAAGATAAAAATATCAATGTATCAAAATCAAGGAACCCAAGATCTGAAAATTTATCTGGAAAAAGTACCTTAGCATCACAAGTTCCTCCAAACAAGAAAACTAATGCAACGAAAGCAAAACATATGGAGCTGTGTATGTCAACAGGCAGTGTATCAACACAAGGTGATTTGGAGCTTAACTCAAGGACAGAATCTACTTATGAACAGAATGTTCTGTTTAGCACTGGTACAGCTGAACAAAATGGCCAGCAAAATAAGCTTTGTAATTTGTCTGACCAGTGGTTAGTAAGGAAACTAGCATTAAAAATGAGTTTATCTTTAAGAGAGTTTGTTTGTTCTGGAGATCTCACAAAAATTCTGGTGACAATGCATCGTTTGGTGGCTATACAAGACTCAAACGGAGACAAGTAAGTTTTAGTAGTGAATGATTATTATACAACATAGTTAATAGAGGTATTTATTTAAGTACAAATTTATAATATACAATAGACAATAAAAATGTGAAAAATAAAAGCTTTGAGATAAGTGAAAATATACATTTATCATATATTCTCTGTTCAACATGTTTTTTTTCTCTTAGCTTTGTAATAATAGAAAAAAAGGTTTGTTTTTCATGTTTTAATTGCAAACTTTCAAGTGAATTCAGCTGTTTTCAGAATGATTAAAAATTGGGTAGTAGATTTTGTTTATTTATAAGTAAAAAAGGATAGTCATGATTTTCAAGTTTTGTTTCTTCTAAGCTAAAGGCAGTTTACTCATGTAAATACCTAAGAACATCATTTTTTTTATTATACTTTGATTCTTTATTAAAATGTTTTTATTAATTTTTCTATTTTATTTTGTCTAATCATTGATTTAATATTTTGTTGAATTATTATAGCCTTTTGCATCTGGCAATGATTCATCATAGTGGAAATCAAGCTGACCAGTTAGTATTAGTTCGTTGTATACTTAATGCACTAAAGGGAGCAGCCAAAGATGCCATCAACCAGTGCAATAAGTTAAAGCAAGTAAGGATTTTTGGTTTTACTCAGTTAGTTAAATAGACTTCACCTGTATATTAATCTTACAAGTAGGAACCAAGTGTAACTAAAAAATTCAGTATTTTTACTTTACAGCCAAAGGACAGCTGTAAATAATGTAAGTAGTTCATTGTTGTCTTGTTGATAGTGGAACTTTCACATTCTATTACACCTACATTTAGATGACAGCATAGACTTGCTTCCAGCCAAATACTAAAAAGAAGTAACAAATTTCATTATCACAGGGAAACATTCTTTAATATAGTTTGAAGTGTGCACATGACTTTATTTTTACAATTACTGTGAAACATCCTTTTAGTTTTTACATGTGTGGTAATTCCTCAGCTGGCTATTCAACTCATGGCTCCTCCTTACACACTCCACATGAGTGCTCTACCAACTGAGCTAGATGGTTAACTCCCTAGCAATTACTAGGGAGACACTTTTAACAACTCAAATCACCACATACACATTCTACCCCTCTCATAAAGAAGGCCTGTCCTCAAGCCCCACATTGAACTCAAGACCTCTCACAAACCAGGTTGGTGTTCTACCAGCTGCTACTAAGGTACTCTATAATAGTCAAACTACTACAAATATAAAAACATTTAAAAGCTTGTGAGAAACGCTATGTGTAGTTTCTCTCTGTTGACTGGTTACATGCATAGCCATTAATAGATTGGGCATTGCAGGAATTCAAATCTAAAAGTGATATAACTAATACTAAGACCATGTATTTAAAAACAAAATATTTTTTTAATTCTATTGTGGTAATTTTGTACTTGTCAGAGTACTGTATTATACATGTTTCTTCACATATGCAATATTCTAAACCTATTCTAAGTTATTGTGTGTGAAGAGTTTGACATATAAATGTATGTTTTTATTGTTGACAAGATCTGTTTATTTTTTAGTTTAGTTTTTAACTTGATTATTCTTTTTAGACTCCGCTTTTGTTAGCAGTGCTAACAAGGAATCCTTATGTGGTACAGGAGTTGCTTCTTCATGGTGCTAACCCTAATATTGCTGATGCAGAAGGTAACACGCCTCTTCACATTGCTACCCAAATTGGAGATGACTTCTGTTTATCCATTCTTTTGGACCCAAAGACTTACCAAGCTCAGCAGAGTCCAATTTCTCCCACCCTAAATGCTTTGAACTATGCAGGTAAATATGTATTTACACATTGTTTTTAAATATAGTAGAATCTTAGTTGGATAATTGTTTTTTATATAGACTATGTTATTGTATGTATAATGTAATATGGTATCCTTAAATAGTGCTCTTTCTTATTCTCATTGCTAACAAAAAACCCAAAAAGTGTGTTAAGGTTGAAAGTAGAATGTGCAAATATATTTGCAACAGAAAAAAGGGTGTGATAAATCATGTTACTAGATAATAATAAGTTATTTTCACTTGTGTTAATCTAGTTATATTTGTGCTAAAAAAAACTGACAAGTTACACAAAATTCAGAAGAAAACTTAACAACCTAAGCATTGAAAATATATATACTACAAAGCTTTATATAATGGATAACTAAAATGTATCTATAACTAAAACTATGCTCTTTGTTTTGTACTGCTTTGTTGCTACTGCAAGTCTTCATGATAGTGACAGATTGAGAACTATTAAAAACACCTCATCTGTGTCTAGCTTTAAGCGAGAAGACTGACACACAAAGAGAATGCAAATGTATCAGATCATCACTCCTATGTTAAGAATCTCATATAGTTCAACTTCCTAAAATTAGCTAACAATTTCCAAGTATGAGATCACAATAATAATTATTAAGTTTCATTCCTTAAAATTCTAATCAAACTTACCATAACATGAGGAAAAACCATAGCTACTTGTTCTACACAACTATAGAACAGTACTTTAGATTACAACATTTTTGTGCATACTTTTCCTTACCAGATGAAATGCCCCCCAGTAGCACAGTGGTATGTCTGCTGACTTACAACTCTAGAAACCAGGTTTCCATACCCGTGATGGGCAGAGCACACAAATTGCCCTTTGTGTAGCTTTGTGCTTAACTTCAAACAAAAACACCTGATGAAATAAAATTACTGTGATTTCTCACACATAATATTTGCATCAGTTTTGCTAAAACCAATCAAAAGTTAAGAAAGATTTTTATCATAAACTAATAACAATTTGGATAATAAAAATCATCATCATTATGATCATTAAGCTATAATGGAACTCAAAAATATAATTAAGGTACAGAGGGTTAAAGTTAGAATTAAAAAAGCATTTACACTCTGGATAGCACACTGTTCAAGTAATATGTAAATTTAATATAACATATAGATGTTTCTTATTTTGGAAAAAGTTCAGTTTATCACACAAATATATTTAGTATATATATTGTTACCAACTTTATATATTTTTTTCAAAATAAAGATTGAAATTCATTAATAAAAAATCTGTAATTATTACATTTACTGAGGTCTTTTATCTATAACTTAGGTTTTGCAGCACTTCATCTTGCTGTCAGACATGATCATAAAGAGTGTGTAAAGGTTTTGTGTGCCAGGGGAGCAGACATAAATGTGATGGATGGTATAAGTGGACACACTCCTCTTCACTTGGCTGTAGAGTGGAACTTTCAGAATGTACAGTTCTTAACAAAAATTGTAAGTAATAATCTTATTTTTATGTATGCCTTTTTTGTAACAACTGTTTTACGTGCTATGTGTATTAATATCAAGTTTCATTGAATAAGTATGAGCATGTTTATCAGATGATAAATTCTAACAATTTCTTACCAGCTTTGATCATTCTGTAAGTTCTTCTTCTTGTCATGTCCACCCATCTCTACATGGTTTCCATCCAGTGCTGCACACAGATGATTGCATGTTCAGTGGCTACAGTAAGGTATTTGGCTGTACATGGAACCTGAAGTTGTGGGCAGATGAGTATATGTTGCATTGTCTACCTCTCACTGCAGTTGCAGGCAGTGGGTCTACTGGAGTACCCCCTCCCCCCATCATGTTGACTCTAGACCTGCCAACTGAGGGCTTTCCAAGTGCTCCAGCCCTTTTCCATTCCTCTGTAGAGATGCTCAGCTGATGTGATGTTCATGCTTGCATGTGGAAGCTTTTGAAGGTAAAATCTCCATACTATAGTTCTTTGCATGTGGTCTCTGCTCTCGTGTTCATTGGTTCATTTGATCTGCAGAAACTATTCCGTAATATCAGGCACTTCTTTACTTCCACATGGCCGTGTAGAGAGTGTCTGCTGTGTTGTGTTTGCCAAGATCTCTCTACTCAGCTGGCAACTGCTCTTCTGATGTCTGGTGGGGCAATTTCAGTCAGCACATACAGGGTGTTGAATATGGAGTCAAGATTTTTGGCATGAGTTGAGCATTCCCAAGCCAGGTAGGTGTACTCAGCACAAGAGTAGTAGAATGTAAGTCCTGAGATCCTGATGTTTGTTGGGTCAGCCCTCATTTCATGCTGGTGAGTTTCCTGATGACATTGTTCTGGGAATTAACTTTAGTTTTGGTCTTTCTGGTATATTCTGTGCAGGTCAGGATGTGGTCGAGAGTCATTCTCAGGTACATTGAATGTGTGCTGTTTTGTAGGTGGAAGAGGCTGACTTGCATTTTGCCATTGTTTGGTTAGAGCTGGTTGGTAGCATAGTATTTGGTTAGCCA
Source organism: Limulus polyphemus (assembly GCF_000517525.1). NCBI lineage: Eukaryota > Metazoa > Arthropoda > Merostomata > Xiphosura > Limulidae > Limulus > Limulus polyphemus. The sequence goes on along the minus strand of NW_013670124.1, from coordinate 48,088 downwards.
AGCTAGTGCTTCAGGTAGGAGTTCTTTCATTTGGGCAAAATATCTATGGTATGACTTTGTAATTAAGTGGATACTCTGAAACCCATAAAAGGGTAGAAAGAAAATCTAAAATGAGCAATTTGGAGAGGAGGGTCATCATGTGATAGAGACATGTTAAGATTGAGAGTTTATTCAAATATATATCCTTTTGAAATTAAACCTTAGATAATAAAAACATTTGACTATAAACTACGTTTTGATGTCAAACTTATTGACATACATTAAAAATAAAGTTGTTTCATTCAATTTTGAATGTAAAACTGTAAAATATTGTGAGATGCAAAATTTGACCCTGCATTAAACATAAGGTTATTATAGCATGTATCATAATGTTTTGCAACTTACAAATAATTTTTTTCAAGTACATTATTTGTCCTGTTGCAGAGTCATGTCAATGTCAATGCCCAGAACTTTGCTGGAAACACTCCATTACACCTAGCTTGTGCACATGGAGATGAAAATGTTGTTAGAATTTTGATGGATGCACAAGCCAATCCATTAGTAGAAAATTATGATGTCTACAGTTCTAGCAAAAAACCCAAAAGAGACACTGAAGTGTCAAAAAGCAAAGGCAAAACACCACTAGATTTTGCAGGAAGTAAAAACCAAGTAAGTTTTTAACATTATAGAGGTTTACAGTAAAATAATCCATTACAATATTTTATTATATTTCTTCATAAATATTGTAAATTAGGAATTCTTTATATTGTACAGCCACTTTCTGAAGCTATTTTAATTATTCAGTTACGATTTGAAATGGCTTGTATTAAAGAAAAACATTGATTTGTAACATTAAGCAAATCATTCTTTATTTCTATTTACTAATGTTTTAAAGAGATATTTTAAATAAGTAGCCTTTCCCTTTTTTATCTGCATGGTATCTGAATATAACTTGAAACCCAAGATTTTGCAAGTTGACATGTGTTTCAATATGATGGGAGTAACTATTTAGCAGAAGTAAACATAACCAGAGAGCAATAAAACACCAGAAAAAAATACAGATTGAATTTTGAGCTTTATATTCGAAGTAGTTCTAAATAGAAGATAGCTTTTTCTATTGTGTAACAAAACGTTGTTTGATGAGTAGTAATAATAATGTTCAATTTAATTTTGTTTTCTTTTGCTAACATTTCCTTATACCAGAAAATGGTAATACAATGAATGATATTTTTTATTTGTGCACCTTAAAAAATAACCTGTGAACATTTGGGTTTGTAGTCTTGACAAGTTCAATAACTGTGACAAAATTCTGTTTGAATCATTTATTACTGATTCCTAAAAATATTTTCATGTGATTTGGTTAAATGTTTACTGACAAAGAACTTCTTCCACTCTTTCTCCTTTCAATAATTAGCTTCAGGGATTTAATTTTAAGTTATGCTTCTTACGAATGATTCTATAAAATAATACATTTGTATGATAAGAAAAACCTGTGACATTGAGATGCTTATTTGCAGCAGCATCTAATTCATGGTTTTCACCTCCCATATACTCCAATTAATTTACATTGCTAAACTTATAGCAAAAAATGTGATTGTATCATAATCATCATTCTTGTTTGCAACAATGCCACTTTTCTTATGGTAAAGCAATAAAACTTTTTATTTCTCTGTAACATTGTTATATCTATTATTATAGAATAAAGTCAAACTTTCAAAGGTTATTTTCCTTGATAAAATTAACCTTTCTGTAACTTTAAAAAATAATTTATTGTATGTAATCAAATTTCATGAATAGAATTGATTACATTTCACTACAGTTAAGACACATTCTTGCTGGAACAGTATCTTCACCAAAAGAGAAAAGTCAGCATTTGAAATCTTTATTCAGTGTATCGAAGCCATCTTATTCAAGCTCAACTCATAATGATATGAAGACGTCCAGGAAAGGATCAGAAGATGAGTTAAAATACTCAGAGGGAAAGCATCACTTAAAGAAAGAAAATCTTTCTACGAATAAAGAAGCTGTTTCTTATGAATTTACACCCTTTGACTCTGGCTATGCAAGTGGTTAGTTTTTGCCTTGTGAAGTAATGAAGATAATATTTTTTTCTAAACATTATGTTGACATTTTTTAAAAAGATTAGAATAATAAGAAATGTGACTGAATACTCTGGACACTGTAAATATGTAACCTTAAAGAGATTTTTTTATTTCATAGATTCTATCAAGATCTGTACATCTTTCATGTAAAATGACATTGAGTATGTTATAATAAAATGATTTTGGAGCTTTTCCACATTGTTACAGACAATGCTGCTGCATCTGGTTATGCTCTTTCTGATGATTGTGCATCTTGACAATAGTCCATCAGCATGGTTTCCATTGCAAAAGACTCACTTGTATAGTTGTTATGTACAAAGCATGCTATTTCTCCCAACAGGCTTTTTATAATCCATCTAGTGTATGAGGAGGATGATGGTTACCCAATGCCTGATTCAATGATTCATTTGCACAGAAATATGTGTGCATACTTGACTAGTATCTATTTGTGTGGAATAACATGAATACACATTCATTCTCCAGATGCCTAAGGTATGTGACAGTTTAACAGATGTGCCGTGGAAGCAACTTGGGTACACATGACTTGTGTCACTTTTACAGATGGAGCTCCTTCTTGATTATGTTGTGTATTGTTGCCAAGGGTAACTTTAGCCATTTATCTTTAGGTTTGTGGATTTTCACTTGTTACAAAATACTGCATTTTGCATACCATGGCTGGGGTACAACTTTTTGGTCTTGACAATGGTTTCCCAGAGCCTGATTCAATGATCCATTTGCACAAAAATATGTGTGGAGACTTCACTGGTATGTATTTGTGTGGAATAACATGAATACACATTTCATTCTCCAGATCCCTAAGGTATGTAACAGTTTAATGGATGTGTCATAGAAGCAACTTGGATACACACAACTTGTGTCACTTTTACAGGTGGAGATCCTTCTTGATTATGTTGTGTATTGTTGCCACGGGTAACTTTAGCCATTGATCTTTGGGTTTGTTGATTTTCACGTGTTACAAGATACTGCTATTTGCACACTGTGGCTGGGGTACTCCTTTTTTGGTATCTTTCTGGATGGCCCTGGTGCCTCAAGTTGAACGATTTTTTTATTTTCCAATGCCATTAAGTTAAAGGATATCTCTGTCTTCAAAATTCCAGTTTGAACACGTCTTTATGATCTAAGTGTATGAATAACTTGCATTGTAAAGGGTAATTACATACCCTTGCCAAAAGGAATCAGTTTTTAGTAGCACCATGCTACCTGTGCGTTACCAAAAAATGTAAAATGTGGTTCCAATACAACTTGATACCAACTGTGGTTGTCAGTGACTTACCGTTTTTGTAAATTCAAAATTGTTGTAATATAATGATATAGGCAAATGGCATACGTTGCCATTATAATGTAATGCAAGCATTCATATAAAACCTGTTTTATTTTGCTATTTTCATACATTTATAATGTCATAAAAACATTTATTAAGAAAGGGTTTGAACAATAATTGGCTATTCATGAATTATCTTGTATAAACAAATATTTTAAACTTTTACACTTAAGTCTATGGCTGTGTAAAAGTTACCTTTTTTTTTTTATACTGCTTTATTTTATAAAAGTTATTCGAATACAAGTATATGATGGTTAAATGCTTTCTTTCATGAATCTACAATCAGGTGAAATAAAGACAGAAGATCAAAACAAAATGGACCATCTTTGCACAAAGTTGGATAAAAACCAGCAATGGAAGCAGCTTGGAATGGCATTAGGATTTGAAAATTCTGTGATTAATTCTTTAGAAAGACTGTGTGGAAAAGAAAGGAGCCCTGCCAAAGCTGTCATTGACAGGTTTCTGGTAAGGAAATAAAATTTGTATTGGATTTCATAGTTGCTGACATTATTCTCTGAAGAGTTATACTGTTCATTTTCTAAAGCATTTAAAAAAACTATTAATCCAGTTGAAGGTACCAATAGTTTATGATAAGCAAATTAGTACTTTTTATAAAAAAAAACATATACCTATATGTTCATTTACTTTTGTCTTACAAAAGAAATCACAACTAAAAATTAAGCTGCTTGATTTTTTTAATACATAAAGTCATTATCCCACTCACAAGTAGAGGTTTGTACTCTCTAATATCACAGTTGTAGGAAAACTTAAGTGTTGCAGAGCAATCAAGAGGAAATAAATAGTGATCAGCAAGCGAATTTGTTTTTTAGTATTACTATTATTGAATGAATATTATCCATTTGGCTTTCCAATGTCTCTATTATATACGATAATAAAAATAACAACTGAGAGCCACATTTCATTTTAAGTTATCTTAATATTTTTAACGTTTAAAGCAGGTCTTAAGAAATATCTTTATTATAATTAACATACCTTTTTTCTGTGTTTTTGACTACTTGAAGCAAAGTTTTGCAAATGCAGTCATTACATGACATGCTTTCGTCAAACAAATTTGAGTAGCTTTAGTCTGGAAAGCTTCTTGTATTTTGATTGTGCAGATTCTTTTTTTTTTCCAGAAATAAAACGCCTATTATCCATTGGTATTCCATATTATGGTCATTACCACCATTGTTTAAATCAATCTGACATTGTAATTCTTGAGCTAAAAATACATTCTTATTAATATTTATATTAGAATTTATGGAAATGAATACCCAAATATTTCTTGAATGATCCATAATGCTTTAAAAGACTAGCAAGTTATTTCTACATGTTTAACTTTTAAAATGTGCACTCAAAAATGAAACAATGGAGTTTTATAGAATTTTTAATTATCATTCTTTGTTTAACGTTTTTTTTTCCTTCTCAGCAAGAGAATCCCCACTGCGATTTAATGAAAATGTTGAAGAATGCATTAGTTGCTGCCGAACTCCAAGAACCATTGGAAGTTATTCAAGTGATAGAAGTGTGACTTTCAACTTAATATTTAAGCTTTTATGATTAAAGTTATACAAGTGTTGAACAAAACTGAAGAGATCACTAGGTTTTACATTCTTAATTACCCCAAAGCAGTATTTGATATTACATTATTTTATCTTTTTTTTTTTTCAATTACATTGTCCAAACTATTATGAAATTCAAATCATTCTGTGTCTGGAGTTTTGAACAACTCTTCTCAGCATTGTAAAACCAAAAACAATAGTGCTTTCTAGCTAGTTTGTTAAGCAGTCCAAAAAAAGGAAAAATTAGTTAATTTTTGCAAAGCACTTGCTTGCCACCAATTTTTGTGTTTAACTGTAGCTGTGATATTTTTGTGAACACTATCCTAAATGTTGTAATGACAGTTACATTGACAGTTATTACAATGTCAAATTACATGGTAACTCACTACCCTGATTATTCTGGTGTAATACACTAATGCTTGGTAACAAGTTAAACACAGATGTTAAATGTCTAGTTAACCGGACTGGGTTGTTTAAAGTTAAAACAGTAGAATTAAAATTATGGGACTTCCTGCATGTTAGTTTTTGTTTATTAATCTATAATACTTGGGCAAAAATTTCCCACAGTTTTTATCTAGCTTTGCAATAGACAAAGTTATGATTAACTTACTAGTATAAGCTATTGCAATTATTTAAAGACCTGTTGGTTGATAGTGAGTATTTCTTTACAAATCTGTTGAACTTAATTTTATACTAATGTTTTTCACAATTTGTACTGGTGATTTTTTTTAGGGATGTGGTACAGTTTTATAAACCATGTCATAATTAATAAACTAAATAATATTTTTTACAGTAACTGATAGTGCATGTTTCAGGTATCATTTGATGAATGCTCATCTTCAACATTAAACACACCTCACAATAAAAAAAAAACATTTATTATATAACTGCATCAAATAGACAACTTTTCTACTGAAAAACACCAGACAGTTAATTTATCAAACAAAATGTCTGCAAGTATATATAAATGAAAAAAAATATATATAGCAAAATATATATATATTTAGATGTTATATTAGCAAGTATTTAACAACTACCAAATATGGTTTTCTACTCTACATGAAATATCAAATCTGAACAAGCTAAGTTCCTTTAACATAATACAGTAAAATGAATGAAAATAACAAAAAAACTTGATTAATAACATGTACTCTTTACACAGAAACTGGCTATTCAGCTTAAAATATTAACCATTAGAATAATGAGCTTGTAGTTTATTTAACATATTTTTGCCTTCATAGGAAAAAAAAAATCCTTGTGTCTTCCTAACAAAGATCAAATCTTTAATATTTTGCTTTTTGCATTAACTTGAAAAGAAGTAATTGGTATCTCTAAAAAATAAATTAGATCAAGCTGGTCTTGAAATCTCAGATTCTATGGTGAAGTTCATGTTTGGTTACCAGAGCTTCTAACAGTTTTAGTTTTCCCTTGGTATGCTGTAAATGTAAGCATATTGTCAGTTACAAATTCTTATTAAACTAAATTTTAGCATTAACAAGTGCATACAAGATAAATTATTACACTAAACCAACATTACTGTTACATTTTAGACTTAAAATGTTAAAAGCTTTTTTCTTGAGAAGCCAATTTTTAGTAGGTAAAAAAAAAAGCCTGGGAAAGAAAAACATTGTAATACAATTTTAATTTCTTATGATGAATGATTGTTATTAACAAACATTACACTTTTCTACCTAAATGTATAAGAAAGTCTTACACTAAATTTAATACCACAATTTCAATCTGTACAGAAAAAATAAATGCTGCTTTAAAGATAAATTCTCTTTATTTAGCTTTCATACAGATCTGCTAAAATTCCCAAAATGAGAACAAGAATATTTCTGATAGAATTATATACTGGCATTAAGTAAAAGCTAAGTATTCTTTTCAACTGTGAAAAACTTATTATAAGGTCAAATTTATTTCATATCCATATGGTGAAAACTACAAATTCTAACTCTTAAGCAGAATAGCAGAAAATTTGGAGAGAGGGTCAAAACAAAGCTTCACATGAAGTAAGTATGTTAAGAAACTTCTCATCCTCACGTTTCACAGACAAACACTTCAAAGTTGTTAAAAGTCAAAGAAAATATTTATGTTTTACAGAAATACAAAAATAAAACAAAAGGTGAAACAAAACTTTAGTTGCAATTACCTTGTATTCACTGTACACAGGCTCCACAGAAATTTTGTCTTCTTTCTGCACTTTTCTGGAGAACAATTGAAAATACAGTTGTAACTACACATCAAAATAACATATACATGAAAAGAGGTACATTAAATGCACACTATCAGAATGCCTGCCAGTTAAGTTTTAAACAATTTTCAAAAATCCAAAGCATTTTGACTCTTAACAAATTAAAGCCAGTGTTTATGCTTTTAGTGCCTTTAACGTAGATTAAATATAATTTATACAGATTATAACTCATTTTCTAAATTAAATTACTTAGATCTACTTTTAAAAAACAACAGATTAAGTAATCATTTTCCAGTTGTGTGTGAGAACTGGCAATCAGAAGCAAAAGTTAACCCTCAAATTATTAGTCACTACCAATATATTCCATATATTGCACCATGTTGAGTAATCTTATATTTTTGCCTATTAGAACAACAATTTTCTACCTGCTAAACACAGAAACAATTACATATCTCTTAATGGAACAAAGAACACTATGGCATCTCAAACCTGTACAATACATAATTTCATAGTGTAATGGTTTATCACAATAATAATAATAAAAAGGAAAGTACTTTAGAAATCATGAAGTTTTTCACGTTATTATAAAATGTATTTGATAAAATAGTTCTTACCTTCCATTTTTCTGCTGAAACTCTTCTTCAAATTCACGCAAAATCCTTCTTAATCTTCGTTTTTCAAGTCTTGTTTGCCTTCGTTGTTGAAGCAATTCGGGCCTAAAAATTAAATCAGTTAAACACCACTAAATAAATCAAGAAAATAACATAACTACTATATGAAAAATGCACTTTAAGATTTTTTGTTGTGGATTAGAATTTTTCTATTTAAGTTAGTTATTTCACATGAGGGAAACAGAAGTTACTGCACTCTAGCAATTAACAATAAAGTAGCAAAAAGCAGCAAGACCTATTCAGTAGTATCAGTGATTACAGAGAACAAACTATTTCTGTTTCTTGCATTTTCAAAATTATCACCAGAAAAGTTAAGAGCTTAAAATACGAATACATACAACATGAATTAAATGCAAAAACTAACAGAAAAGGACTAGAATATGGCAAAATATACATAGCTATCTTATAAAAATTAACAGTTTTTATTTTAAGAAAGAAGAGAGCAACATAATTTATTTGTATGGAGTATCTTGCTTTGATGAATTAACTATACCAAAATATAATGTATATGCAGTTAAGTTACCTTAGATTAAGGATTACCTAAAAGATGGCAGTTTACACAGCAATGCTGTGATGGTACTTTTAACTATACTGAAGATGCAACATCATAAATAATGGGTATACAATACAGTTAGTAAGCTTAGATTAAGAATTACCTAAAATTTTAAATGGCTGGTTGTCTACTGAATCATTAATACTATTTAGGTAATTACCACTATAATGTTAGTATGAAACTAAATATACAAACAATTGCAGCCAAGTGATCAACTTATTGTTAGTAAAACACATTATTACAGAAAGTACATAACAAATGTGAACAAGTTGTACAATGCACTAGTATTTGCTTTAAACAGTGCAGTGCACCTTGTTTATCAATGTAAAACAGCAAAACATTGGTCCAAGTGTCCTGTATTACTCCCCATAATTCAACAAAATACATAACTTTGACTTCAGTTTCCACAAAATCACAGTTTTTATAATATTTATATCATGACTCTGTGCAGGCCAAGCCATGGCTATGAGTGTTCCATCAGCCTCTTTTACTTTCCAGATATTGTTTCACCACATTTACTGCATTGTCATGCAGGAAGCTAACTTCTTTCCCAGCATCTTGTTTGTGAGGGTCATACTGCATCTATCAGCAATCAGGCCCAGGATGCCATCTATTTTTATGTGGATCTCTAACACCATTGGTGAAGATAAAGGCTATATTTGTATTGGTCTTCCAGCATGTTGTCCTCCTCTCTCTGCCATTGAACAAACTATCACTGATTGTTGCCAAAAATTTTTAATTTGGATTCCTCTGTAAAGAGGAACCACCACCAGCTTTGCTCATCCCACTGTTTAAAGCCTTTTGGTTTGGTTATCACTCTTAAGGAGTGGTTTTTATAAGGTCTCTTTATGCAATTACATATCCTACTGTTCTAAAGGTAACATTCACATCTGTACTTAGAGCTAGTTTATTTGCAAGATCTCTTCTAGATTGTATGTGTCACATATTAAGTAACTAAATATCATTTTTGAAAAGGTTGGGCTTTATAACTTAACAACTAATAGAAACAACAGTACTAGTCTAGCATACTCTCAGTTTCTCACACAAAGTAACTTAACAAACCAAAACTTTAATTCCTAGACATTTTTTATTATTTTATGAGGCATTTTTGTCCTGGAAACCATGAGTGCATTCAGCATATTACATTGAGAAGTGTATTACTGTCTGTACTTTTATATGCTGGAGACACTGTCTGATTGGTCAGATGACAGCACCTTGCTATACCCTGGTGCAGTTCACTTTTGCACTATTGAGAGGAAGCAGTTCCATAATATTTGCATTTTAACCCATTTTACTCCCAATTTTCAAAACTATTTCCAATAATAATAATAAATTTTATTTCTATATTTTAATATTAGAATTTCTAATATGTATTTCTACTCACATTAAGAAAAAAAAACAGCAACTAAGATTAAAAGTAGAACTGTATTTCAACTGTGAAAGTACAACAAACCATATTGGACCATCTAATTTTATATTTGTTAACTATAACATAAAAGGTTAAAAAAATCTAGTTTTATTTAATTCATTTCTATACAATGTTTATAGATTGACATTTATGTTGCAAAGGTAGTATCAGTATATCTAACAAATGAACGTTTTCTTCAGCTTATTAAATAATGAAATATACAGTTTTACATTCTAGCCACCACATTGAGAGTTTGTTTATAGGGACCAGTTGCATGTTTGTTTGTTTTCTCTCAGTGTGGTTGTTCTTTTATTTTCTTATTTATTGATTTATTCCCAATACACCAATACCCATTCAATACTAACAGAGTAATAAGAAAGCATCTTAGTTGAGTTATTAGTTTTATATACAGTATTTTGCATTTTGAACCGATTATAATATTGACAAGCACATATTTTAGTGAGCCCAATTTAATGATCATCAATTCAAATTTTCCCTAAAAAAAAAAAACAACAGAAAAGCAAACACTTACAGAGACAATTCATGAAAATTGGAATTATTGAATTCTGCAGTCACCGATTTTTCTTCATGCTTGGATATAGCTTGTCCTTTTTGACTAGCTGCACATGCGTGTTCTTCTTGAGGCAACAAAGCAGATGGAGATGCTTCTGTTAGATTGGATGGGGAGTTTTCAATCTGTCCCTATTAATAGATATTAATACGTTTTTATTGTAATTTGGATGAATAAATAATTTTTTGATGTATACATATACATACATAACACTATTCCATATTAAGCAACTCTGTTGCAATACAGTTTTTAATGAGAATAAACTCACCAATGATCCAGATCTTTCTGGGGATTTGAAGTCCATGGCAACATGTTCCAAAATAGGTTGCAGTTCTGTTCCAGGTTCTTTCCCTAGAGAATTTCCAAACACACTGATCCTGCCAGACATACGTTTAACATTACGACAGCGGTCATAAAGAGGATGCGTTATTTCTTTCTGGTTATCTGTAAGTGGTCGACCAGGAGTTCTTTCAAACCTCAAGAGATCTCTCTGGATATCTAATTCCTCCTTCAGCATTTGGTCTGTTGTCATACCCTAAAAAATGTCAATCCATATTTATATATTCATTAAATATATACAGTATATGTATATATACATAAACAGTTATCTAGAAGAGCATACCACACTGGGCTACTAATAGGATAAAGCAGAATGTTAAGTTATTTCTATATTTAGATACACACATTTGGATACAAAAAAAATGCATTGATAAGTTAGTTTTAAAATGGTAGTTCTCTGTTAAATCTTAAACAACTGTTAAGCTCTTTTCCCTATTAAGTCTTTCATTAGATTCAGTTCAGTATTATAAACACGAGCTACATCAAACAATGTGTATTACTGAAAATGTTCTGAAGTTCACTATTTGACAATCAGTTATTTTTCAGTAATAAATTCTTCTAGTTGTTTATCTAGCCAGCACCTATTTTTCTGGATGGTTTTTCCTTTTTTAGTGTTTAACAATGGGTGAACAATTTCTTAAACTTATTTTAAAATTCAAAGAAACTTACAATAAAAACAATCACAATAAACTTATGCACAAGAAAACAGCAAGTTTGAAGTTTGCAAGACATGAAACTTCCTGCCATTTTTATTTAGGGTAAAAAGAAAAGAGTTTGAAATTTGATTTTTAATTAACACAAAATTCTGGTAATACATTGGTAAAGGGTTTAAATCTGTAACATGTATAAACAAATATAAAAATTTCCTACTATGCACCTCAACAGTTTCTGGTACATTAGCAATACATTTCTCTTCAGACAAATGTGCCTTGCCCTTATCAAGAACTTTCTCCATTGGGAATTTATAACTGTCTGACAAGTCACTGTGGCCCACAGTTCCACTCTTACCAACAAAACGTGTGAAAATATAATCACCAGAATCTTGTTCCAACTGTTGTTCTTCCCTGACACCTGTAAAAGAAACATAAATGATTTACTATATAT
>NW_013670124.1:8640-35498 GCF_000517525.1 Limulus polyphemus | reverse complement strand
ATTTTTAAACATGAACTGATTAATGGATAACAAGGACCCAGATATAGTAACAACCACATAACTCAAAGATCTCAATAATGAAGAAATTCTAATACTTTTAAAAATTCAAGGTAGATGGGCAAAACGTGTATGATACTACATATGAATATATATAGTTTTCATGGAAATTTCAAAAGCAATGCACAAGAATGTTTCTCATTTATTGGAATAAATGATTATTTAATCAATTAATATTTTGTTCTGCCCTCTGTTCAAATTACTTTCACTGAAATATGGCATTTTCTCAACTAACCTTTGAGATCTTTCCGAAGTTTGTTAAGCTCAGTCATCATTTTTTTCACTTCAGGATAATTCATTTTATCAGCATGAGAGGGCTGTAAACATAAAAAATTTTAATCTACAATTATATGAATGATAACTCACAGTTAATTCTAAAAATCATCATATTCAAACAAAAGTAACACATTTACTTAATACCAGCAGGAGCACGTGGTTCTTAAAGCACATATTGAAGGTATGTTGGACAAGTCAATCTTCAAATGAAGATATTTTGTCAAGCGTGGTTTGCAGGAGAAAGCTGCTGACTAACATCAGAAAAAGACAGTTGAAGTTTCTCAGACACTTTACGAGTAAATAAGAACTTGAAAGTCTAGTCGTAATTGGAAAGGTTGAAGAAAGGAGAGACCGTGGAAGACAGAAGTTAACTTATGTCAAGAATATCTACATGGATATGGTTCATAGAGTGAGTTGTCATTGGTATATCACTACATTGCTGTGTTAACAGTTTTGGTTATAGGAATACATCAACGTGCTTCAGAATATAAAGTAGGCCTAAGTGGTGTCTCCTCCCACCCCTTTAAAACCCTGACAAAAAAATTAGAATATGGAGTTACTCACTCTAAAACCATAATCTCCTTCAAAGTTCTCTTCAAAATGTCGAATCTTCTTCTTTAGTTCTGAGGAAAAGACACGACTTTAAATCTCAACTAAAGTGTCAAAAAAATATTTCTGTAAGCAATACTTTATAAAGTTTTTAAAGTTCAGAAGCTCGTAACAAATACTTTCCTGTCATGCAACTTATTTACAAAGAAATATGAACTTCACAAAGTTCAAATATACAACACACACACACAATAACAAGTGGATTTTTTAAAAATAGAATTCACGAACTGCATCTGGTAACATACCTAAATTAGATATTTATTCAGTTATTTATTTTGATCTTAGTAAAAGTTTGGTAAAAGCTAACCAACATTTACTATGTGACATTGTTCTCTGACTAATCACAAAACATACTGAATGCATTTCATATAGTACTTTTGATATAAAACTATGCAAATGTAACTGAAATATGCACTCTGTGTTCTTGTATGAATCTTCTACATCCACGTTAACTGACCATACAACAAATTATGGTTACTGTACTTAAAGCAGTACATGTGTATATGGCATGGAAGATTTTTTTTAGACGTTTAGCTTTTTTCTGGTAGATCTTCTTATTTCTAGGCCTAATAAATATCTGTTAGCTTATATAAAAATATAAACTAATATGATACCAAAATTCTATTAAATCTATTACAACCAGAAAGCAGCTTTCCCGAGTTCAGTGCATGTAAATTTTAAAATTAAGTGAAATTAGTAATTCTAGCTCTTATTTCAAGATCTTTTTACTCAAAAATATTTAAGAATTGATATTTTGTGACATGCAAAATTTATTTAGTGTAACTTGCATAAAAATACCTACCAAAATGTATTAACCTATATTTCTGTGCAACACCAATGTAAACAATGCCCTTATAGATTTTATAGTTTTTCTGCCAATCCAAAACATAGGTTTATTTAATTTACTCAGAAATTGTCATCCCTTAGAAATAGACTTATCCATGTTTTGTTTCTCACATGACTTTTCTCTTAGTGGTTTTATTTTAAGAACCCAGTATGTAGAGGTTTCAAGTGAGTTGAGCTGTAACTAATATATCTTAGCCTTGAAACCAAATAGAACTAATGGCCAAAAATGATTGGACAGAAATGATTCTTGTCTATCTATGTCAATGTAATAAAATGGGATAAGCAGTAATTTAGGGTTTCTGAGAAACTGACTAGCAGAAGTTCTCATAATGGAGAACATAGAATTCTAATATGTAGTTTATAACACTTTGGAACAAGCTAAAACCTGAGTATTTTTTTTGGAGTTTCTTGTGATCATGTTTTTGTTTGTAATCACTCTTTTGGTGTTTCTTCTTTATGAAAGTTACAGGAATATCCTTCTGTGAGAAGATATTGGGTAAAAAATAGTTAGGGTTTGTAGTAACAATTTAGCTAGGAATTCTGTAGCAGCAAATTATTGAGATGACACAAAACCTTGTTTTATTTGTGTGTGTGTTAATAAAGTTATTGTTACTCAGAAAAAACGAAAAACAAAGTACAATAACTCCTTACATATTGATAAAAATGATAGTTTCTACAGTGAAATTAAGCTTTCCCAAAAATCTACTTGGAAATATATTGTTTATATCGATGTATGCCTAGGACAGAAGTGAAAATTGTGTTTATATTGGTCAAAGTTTTCCCTGTTCATTGGAGTTATGGTAATTTCATGGCTACATAACTGCCTCAATAGGTAAAAGTTAAATAACAAATAAAAACAACTGATGAAAATAAAACAAGTTAGAGATCACTAAATATACAAAATTGAAATTTTTTATCGATATTTTTTTCAATAGTTACTTTCATTGTACATAAGCGCTTGTATACACAGATGAGAAAATGATCATGCTATTACTAGAACATAGATATAAAAATGTGTTTTCTTGAAAAAATAATTATTGGATATATTTACATAATTTTATGCAAACAATCAATAGAAAAACTAAGATTAAAGAAATTATTTTTTTAATGTTTTTCAAAACATTGTTTCACAACAAATTTTTCCAAAACTTCACAACCTAAAACATTAAACAAATACTAAACCAAATTATATATATGGTTTCAAGCACAAACTATGTATTATATAGAAAGTGTGTACCAAATTACTTGTTAAATATTTCTGTCCATGAAACAATAGTAACAAATATTTCAACTTACTATGGATCTTCTTTGTTAGTTGTTTAATCGAAGATGTGATTTTATCCTTATTTTTAAACACCCTAGAAAATCAGAAAAAATAAACTCAATTCAGATGTTTTGAACCTTAAATATTTTATATCAGAAACATTTAAATAAGAAAGACTACACTGAATTCTCAGAATAAACAATCTCCTTTATATTAGAATCTATATTACACAAATACTGGTATATTCTTTGGAAAAGAAAATATATTGCTTCATTGAAATTAACAAAATTTTACCATTATTGCATGAATAAAAAAAGTTAAATATTAAATTGTTTTTTAAGAATTAAGATACACAAAGCAAAGCCAGTTTTGATACTAAAGGTTGAAAAATAAGCCTATTTAGATGTTGAAATAAGCTAATATTAACTTTTCTGAACGAATTTTTAGTATTGCACCTTTATCAAAAGTATAAACTCCAGCCATTTGTACAGCAGACCACTGACAAATCTTACCTTATCTGAAGTCTAAGGTCTAACACTTATTTTAAGGCATCTAAAATGCTTTAATTTTCAGAACAACAATTAAAAATAAACAAATATTGATTACATAGATTGTAAACAAATTGAGCAGCACCATCACTCTTTTCTGTGGTATTCTCAAAAAATTTTTTAAAATAATGTTTTAACTGAAAGCAGCCTAACTTTACAGCATGCAATTTTTTACATTCTGAGGCTGATTTTCTTAAAAACTAGTACAATATTTGTTAAAAGATCTACTTCTGACCAATAACACTGGTTAAAGTGCTTCATCAATATATTGAAGAACTATATTAGTATATCTATTATTTCTTTTAAACTATATGAAATTTACATACAAAACTCAAGTTAAAAGAACAGGATCTCTACACAGAAATAATTACACAGGGAATCAAAGTGATGCCTTTCTGACATCAATCATCTTTAGCTTTATAAAATTGAGAATCTTAATACCTTTTCATAAAATAAAAGAAAAAAATTACCCTGACATTCTCTCACATTTGGCAATCTACTTACCTATTTGTAAAAACATGTTGGTCTTTGGGTGAAGAAGGAGGTATGTTTGGATCCAAAGATCTAATACATATTATATAAAAAAAAAAAAACTAAGTTAGACAAAAATATTTAGTCAAAAATAGTTCATGATTATATTTTAGAGAAAATAAAATTATTTTCTTAGACGTTCAGAAATTTCTTACAGCAAAAAAGATGCAATTTTTCAAATCTAAAATTCAGTCTATTTCAAACTGTACAATAACAAATTTACTGAGATAAATTGCACAATTAGAAAGAGAATCAAAACTAGCATCTTTTATTTGAGAATTCATGTTAGGCTGGTACACTTTCATGTAATTGTTGACTATTAAACATGTTTACAGAAACAGATATCTAAATGGTATACTTTTCTATAAACATCATTTTTACCCTACTTAATTTCAACAGGATGTTTGTGGTTGGCTATCTTCAATCTTTGTATACGTTACGTATTAACACCCACACTACGACTTAGTATACAATGCAGCTTTGAATCATCTTAGTATTTCATTAGCATAGAAATGTCCCATTGATGGTAAGGTATGACACTCAGTGAAATTCTGAAGTAATGTTTTGTTTATATATTCACCATTTCATACTTTTTTTTTTTGCTCTGAAATAACCCGATTTATGATTATGGAGAGATATTCTCTAACAATGACCAGTCCCAAAATGAGTGAACTGAAAAAGGCTATTCTTTTCATCATTGAAGCAACTCAACTTGATGAATAAAGAACCACAAAACAGGTGATGAAGTTAAAAATACTTACAATTATATTTAAATACGTATAAAAACACTATACAGGTTTTTCATAAATGGACAAAGTTTATTACTTAAAACCAAACTGATCATTTGAAAATTACAAGTAATTGAACAGTGAAAGAAATAATATATATATTTATTTAATTCCGATTCTCAGAAAATGAATAGAGATGTTTAAGCAACACTAAAGATAAAGGAGATTAACATAGTACCAGAACATTACAAAAGTGACAAACCTACATAATGAAGCGACATGAAAAAATGTATCATAGCCAGTTTGAAATAAAGTTAAGAGTATGCAATATTGATACAAGAACTTCACAACTTTATCAACAGATACTGGTTTTTCCAATTTGAATGGCACCTTACGTTAAATGTGGGATAAATGACCAAATCAGAGAACCATAGGATTCAGATATAGTCTTACCTGATTTTGAACTACTGAACAGAAAGTTGCCAGTTATTTTTTTTTTATTAACCATGTACAATTTGAAACACAAGTAAAATATAAACTTTTACTAATCAACATACAATTATAAATATTCAAAAATAGTCATGAACATTTAGTATCTAAAAGAACATCAAAACATTAAAAGTAATAGAAGTTTAGTGGACTCAAAGTATTTGAAATCATTTAATATGTTTTAAATCCCTTCAGACTATTTAGTTAACTTAAAAAAACTGCTAAAGAAGAGATTATTTTGATACTAACCTAAGATGTGGAAGACAAATTCCAGCACTTAGAGATAAAGAAGCTTCAAAAGAACTGTAAACAAAAGAAACATACATTTTATTTCTGGCTTAGAAAGATGTTATGATAATTTTTTTTAACTGATGCTTCCTCAAAAACTCTTTAATGAAATAAAAACAACCTTTTTTAATCACTCTTCAAGTCCAATTAAAAAAAATTTAAGATATCATAACTGTCGCAGCACTGTGACAAAAGTAGATGCTATTCTACCAGAAATAGCTATTTATGACAAGTTGAAGTATGAGCATATATGATTCCATAACTATAGATTCTCTTTATTCAAATATTTACAAAATTTTATGAAAACAAAAAGGCCATACATTCTTTTCTATTATTCCATTTTGCTTTCAACATATCTATTCCACTAAAATGTTACAATAATATTTCAAGGCTGAATGCCTGATGTATTATCCTTTCATGACAAGCAACCAACCTATACTTTGTTTTTACATTTATCTTAACTGGAAACAGGTTTAGCAATTTCATCATATTTGCTCTATCAGTTTTATAGCTACACAAGTTACTGGACTGTTCAAGAAAAGTTTGAAATTATAAGTAGTTACACTAAAAAATCATTTTGTATTAAATTACCTAGCTCATTTTTTACATGGTCACAATGTGGGTATTACATATTTTGTGGCAATTTTCATGGAAAAAAAAAGACAAAAAAAACAGTTTTTAAATTCACATTGCTAAATACATGTACAACAGTCTGTGATTTACAGCAAATTAGCCTTAAGTAGTAACTAATTCACATTATTTTTCTGAATCTTCCAAATTGAAATACACTTGACCAAAAATATTTACAGGCAGATATAATAACTGCACCAGCAAATGGAATTTTATTGCTATCAGCATGCCATGCTTCATACTGAAGATAGAACTTCAACTTGAAGATACCATTAATATTAAAATTAATTCCACTAATTCTTGCTAGTTTTTCATAAATTTTACATAGAAACTGAATGACTTCTCTCAATGTTTGCCCAGTTCTTTACAGTGAGTGTTGCAATGGGCAAGAACATAAAATTACTAAACATGCTGCAGTATGTGGATTCCACTAGAAGTAAACAGTATAAAAACAAGTCTGTAATTTGAGGGTTGACAAAGACATTTGAGTTATATGCAAAGGTGCACAGAACAGTTTTTTTTTTACTGATAATACTTTTGTGCAGTTATGCTGATAAAGTTATTATATTAATTTATTCTTTATTAAAATTTTAGACACTGGCAGCTAGAAATTAAATAAAGACCTTAAAATTAAGAAAAAAAATACACATTATGCTACAAAAATCATTTGTTTTCTACATTTCAAAAAAACAAAGCTGTAAGCTTTTAAACAGAAATGTGTTTAAGAAAGATAAAACTCCTACTTTCATCCCTATTTTACTTTCAACAACAACACTCACTTCGTTTTCTTCAGATGATAAAATGATGGTGAAAGCATAGGATCTTCCAAACCACTAGTTGTAAGTGGCCAACTGTGACGATGCTCAGAAAGAACAGGTTCTGATGAAAATAATATTACAGATTTTCAGGATCAAATTTATTTATTATTCTGCATGAACAAATTAAGATTATCATTCTCAATATGTAATAAACTTAAGAGTATAACAAGTGTAATCTATGAATAATATTTCTGTCATATTTGAGCCTATAGAAAAGAAAAGTGAAATTCCTGTACTTCAGACAATGTACCAGTGGTGGACACACGTGAAATTACACAGTGTAAATAGGGGCTCATTAGCATATTATAGTACAAAATCCTTCTGAAGCACCTATATTTTTAGATGTTAGATTTTATAATGAACTGCTCATTTGAAAAACTATTATGAACATCCTATTATATTAGGATACTTTAGGTTACTAACATACTTCTAGCAGCAATTTGCAGATTACAATTTGCATTGATAATCATCAGCTGATAAAAATAATTTTCAACTGTTTATTATCCTTGACAGGAGGAGAAAGTATATTTATATAGATCTTACCATAATTTATTTTGTTAACCTAGTACAGAGTTGGAGCAACACACACACACAAAAAAAAGACTTATGTATGTATGTTAACTAACATAAATGTAACCAGTTGTGAGCATGATTATGTTTGCATTCATGAAAATAAGTGTTTTGTATTTATTATTCAAATAAAGATGGTTTAATTCATAGAAATTAAATGCTGTACAGTTAATGCTTTAAGTAGAGATTTTATTTTTTTGTATTAAATGAGCTTTTTAATTTGTGATCTTTAAATCTACATTCAAAAATTTTTTTATAGTGCACTGCAGATAAAAGAACTGTCTGTAACAAGTCCTACATTAGAGATAAATAGATAAATACGTACATAAACAGCATAGTACAGAAACTATCATTTCTATAATTTATTTTTTGTTTCATACTTTTTTATAAAATGTTATTTCATCTGTAGGAATATTTTACTAATGACTATTTTTCTATCATATTATGCAAGAACTAAAAACTAAAAAATAATATTAACTCGTCACTCTTGCTATTAATCATTTCCAAATACCAAGTGTTCTAATTTCATTATTTTTTTAAAGATGTATATGTTTATACTTATATTTATGCCTATCAATGATTAATAGCATAGCTAAATAACAGTATATACAAGAAATGTTAAAATGCAAGTGTGTAAACCTCTTATCCCCTCCCTAAGTAATACAAAAACAACTTTCTGCTTCATTGACCTTTAGATAGTCTTAAAGCCTGCAGTTTCTGTTATGAATATTTTTTGTGAAGATAGCCAAAGTTTGTTCAAGCCTAAAAATCTTATGTTCCATATACATGCAACATTGCTCAAAACACTACTAGTTACAAAACAGTGTGGGTATGTTGTTTTAGCATGTCTCACCCACCCCAAAAAAAATTAATAAAGCTATCTTAAACACAATAATGAAATCTTATAAATAGTTGTAACCCTGTTCACTCATCATATTATACACATACGTGTACACACTCACACACATGAATATAAACATTTTAAGTAATTTGAAATAAGTTATCCCTAAAAAGGGTATTACTTGGTTTCCCATGAGAGTATGACAGTATTAAACCAATTAGACTAGTTATCAAATGATCATTTACACAGATATACCCTTAATAATATCTACTAAAACACACTTTCTATTTCACAACCCTCATTGTTTATGTAAATATACCAGGCAATGTTCGAAACAAACTGAATGCAGTTAACAAGAAATCCAATTATTCTAAGTCATAATAAATAATAAAACAAGTGAAAAAAAATCTCCTCCTTAAGGTTCATTACGAATTCACAATAGTTTAAAAAAACGAAATTCCATTTATACCAAATAAACTGCATAAAAAGTTTCACAATTCAAACTCTACCTTGAACATCTTCACGATCACTTGAAAACGTGAAATCAAAGGAAGGAATAGTGTTTTCATTACTAGTATCATCATCACTGTAATAATTTGCATCCACAGTGTTGACAGGATGAACTTCTAACAATGGATGAGAAAGTTTACTGCCACTTTGCAA
This sequence comes from Limulus polyphemus, assembly GCF_000517525.1. Taxonomy (NCBI): domain Eukaryota; kingdom Metazoa; phylum Arthropoda; class Merostomata; order Xiphosura; family Limulidae; genus Limulus; species Limulus polyphemus. The sequence continues at coordinate 26,340 of NW_013670124.1, read as the reverse complement.
AGCAGGTATTCTTTCACAACCTTGATGAGAACCATGTTTACACATAGGTAAATAATGCCCATATTTGTCACAACCAACATGATATTTACTGTTAGGTTGTGTGTGAAGTCTATCTGAAGGAAATTTCTTTCTTTCATAATTCTCTTTAAAGCTGTCTTTACAGCTTTCTTCCATTTTTGTCACAGAATTCTTGCATGTTTTAACTGGTACTTTACCAAAATAAGAATTATTTTTTCTGACATCAGATTCTACTTGATTTTCACAGGATTCTGACTTAGGTTTCAGTTGTTTGTCCATCACATTATTTACTGTGTGCATACTTTTCTGATATAAGGGTTGTTTGAGCTACAAACAAAAAAAATTAACTTATATGGTGAAACATAACAATACATGAGAAATATGATACTAATAGTTAATTCTATATAAAAACTGAACAAACATAAGTTTATTTATGAACATATAAAAATGTAAGAAAGATTAAAATACAAAATGCATCTACTTAATTTGTAATGTAAAGCAAGATATAGCTATACTTTACATATATCAACATTGTGTAGCCACTTACTTTTACCAACACAAAAATTAAAAACAAACGATAATTCCAAATTTAGTAAAAAAAAAAAAAATCTAGTAGTAGTAGCAGCAACAACAGCTAAGACTTATGAACTATCTTGTTTGTAAGATAATTCTATTTTTTCAATTAGTAACTTTCTCCACTGGATTAGTTACTGAATGATAACACCAAACTCAGATTCAAATCTCTACTAGTTAGCTAGTAGCTCAAAAGCTAAAACCAACTATAAAACATATCAATTTCATAAATTATATCTTGTATTTTTATAGATTTTTAATGTTTTTAGCAATCATTATAAAAATATGATATATTTGTTATTGTAAAAATCTTTGAGGAGTTTAACAAGAATATATCAGAGTAGACTATAATTATCAGTGTTTGTAATAAACTGTTTTATACTTTAGATTAAATTTTATATAGTTTGTATTTCTATGATGTAACATTTGACCTTGATTTATCTTGAGAAACTATTACTCCTGGTAGGTCAAAGAATTTTCAGCATTACATTTGATAGTATGCATAACAAAATGCAAATAAAAGTGAATTTAATGCATCATTCATAAACTCTTACATTAAAAACATGGAAAAAATTGCCTTAAGAGTAATATTAGTTATTAACAAATACACACCTCTTTGCATAGACTTGCATGAGTTTCAAATGTCACTCATTAAAAAATATAAATACATAATTTACTAATTTATGAGAACGAATACTATTATTTCTTTCTATTTGGTACAGCTAATAATTTATTTTAAAATAGAAATAATACTGTCAAGTTAATTAGTAATTTCTTGAGCTACAAATAAAAAAATCACTTATGTGATGAAACAGAATATAATACATGAAAAATCTATTAAAACTTAATTTTCTATAAAAAATTAAATAGGTACAATAAATACAAAGTGCTTTAGTTAAAAATGGCAAACTTTTGGTACTAGAAGAGAGTAGGATCATGAGACACATAGAAAATTAAATGTCAAAAGATTTATATAAAGAGTTGAACATGAAAACATGTCTTATGTACAGATATATTTTACTAAAATGTTGCACTGTTCATGCTGATAATTTTTAACTTACTCTAAGATTGTCTGCAAGATAAGTAACAAATCTGTTGATACTTACTGGAGCCATACGTTCTGCACTACGCTGAACCTCATGGAATTCACTGACGTTACACGTTTCAAAAAGAGAATCTGATTGTCCCACAATGTCCTGGATAGGTATCTTATATTCTAATTCTAAGAATGATTCAAGTTCTTGTCGCTTAGCCAATGGAGGGTGAGGACTCAGTTCTGCTGTGAGCATAGACCCTAGATGGTCACGCCATTTTGTGATCTACAATAAACAGGAACATTGACTGTGTTTTAAGTCTTAGTTAAACAGTCTTTAAACTTATATGATTATCAATGTGAAGTTAAACAGACGAATAATGTTAAGTGCAGCTACTCGTATATTCTATCATTAAGATGGTCATCACAACTATCTCAAATAGCCAACCAACACCAATTTAAATCATGAAAGCTTATATCAATAAAAAAACAGGACGAACACAAGAAATGCCAGATTTTTTTGTTATCTCATAACAAGCTGATAGTGTCAGTCTATAAAATAACTCATAGCTGCATATGCCTAAAAAGAGTTAATACAAGAAACCGTACATTTCACCTTTTTTTAATTTATTATCAACTATGTCTACATTTTACATACAAATGCTGTATAACTTACAGAAACACTTGGTTCTCTTGTCTCTATGATTTTGGTATCTGAAGATACCATAATTCTTGTTTCATCTTGACTGATGTTTTGAGAAAGCTCCCAAAACATTACAGGGTCAGCTGATTTTCGTTCAACAAAGCTTGACTGTATCAGTAGGCATTCTTCTTTTGATGGTCTACGCTCCTTACGCTTTCTACCTTGGTGAGGTAATGCTTAAATCAGAAAAAAATAAATAAAGCAACAATACTACTGAACATTGTTAATATGCACAAATTCAATTTTACACATTTAGCATTTAAATTTAATAATTGTATTACTTTAAGATATTTTTGACTTAATATTTAAATGAATAATATAGATACACACACACACATATATGATAATTTTAAAATACCAACAAATACCATATTTTATAGGTGAAATTTTTAACTGCATGTTGCAAACTTTTAATCTATTTATGCAATTTTTTTTTGATTACAGAGAATGATTCTGTACTAATACTTCACTAACAACAAAAGAATTAAAATCCAAATGTTCTATTACTCTTCTACATCCTTAGTTTATCTACAATTTCTGTACAAGTTATTTTCCAATAATATATTTTCTAGGTTGAATTCAAAACAAGTATAATCAATTATCTTATATTACAGAAAACTTCAAATCTATTAAAATGGTGTAAAAAATCAAATATGCACAAGATAGCCCCTGCCCAGATTTTGAATACTTATCTATTATATTTATTTAAAAAGTACTTTCCAAACTCCTAGAAGTCACTAATTGCTGAACTTCTTTTCAAACAGTGACAAATTATTAATTTCTACAAAACCTGATCAATTTCCTCTTTCAAAATTGATTAGTATATAACATGGAGAAATTATAATCTACCATTCACAAATTCTCAATAGGTTTAGCAATAAACATTCATCTAATCCATTTTTGACATTAGCTTTGAGTTCATTTCTATAAATAAATATTTAATATTTCGTAATGATACACCATAACAAAGCATGTTTCATACAAGAACTTTAATAATCAATTAATTCTGTGACTATTGGATCAGAATTTAGTATTAATTTACTCCAATAAACAAGAAAATACTAATATCACTGCAATTTAATTTACACCAATGGTTAAATAGTGATTTATATGAATTATATATCTTACTTACATTGTTGTTGAATGGTATGCATATCCAAGCATTTCACCAATGGCTCCTTAAAGCTCTGAACTACACTGCTGAAAGTAACAATCATGAATACTTGTTCAGACAAGCATATCTTTGTACAAGTTATCTCCAGCAGCTAGATTATTTCATCAGACAGATTACAAAGCATGAGAATGATGTAACAGTAATTTAAGGAAAGTCAGTAAGGTTAGTAGCTTCTGTGAATACTGAAGGAAAACCACATTTCCTGAATACTTAAATGTCTATATATGGACAAATCAACTCAGTATATACAATTTTTATATACAAAAATATCCTCAAAGATCACATAATACCAAAGTTAGCATATATTAATAATTTTAGTTTCAAATATATTTATAAAACTATATAATTATAAAACAGCTTTAAAGATCTTCCAAGAGTTATCTTATGTCAATATAGAATACCCACCATATTAGAAAGTCATTTCAATTTTTAGAATATTTTCATTGAATAGCAGACTACAATCACTTGAAAAATAGGATATGTATTTTTGAATTAGATTCCAGAAAGAGTAACAGATAAGACCTAGATTATCAGGCTGAAAACCAATATTTAGTTATTTCAAAATATGTAAAATATACACTAATGCTCTGTACAAATAACTGATCTGGGATTTATTATATTGCAATGTATATGCTCACTTATAGATGGGTTCTTTCATTTTTGGAAATTCTAATCTTTGATTATACAAGACTCATAGCACAGCTCACCTGTCAACAAGAAGTGTTGGTACCCGAGCTTCTAATGAAACATCTTCAGCATCATATTTTTCCATGGGTGGAATTATAATAGATAATGGCTTGAGATTAACTGATGGATCAGCTGATGCTGAACAAAAACTCGCCTGTTTAGAAACACAAGATGGTTTTTATTACATATATTTAATAAAATACAATCTAATTAGTGTAAGGAAAATACTAGATTAAGTATAACTTAATTCAATAAGTCCTACTCATTTATCTCAATAAGCTACAAGGATTTTACATACTATAAAAGATACATCTTGTATCAAAAATATACACCTCTCTTTCTATTTGGTAACTATATATATTTTAGAGGGTCTGGTTCATGCTTTTACAACCAAATTTCAAGAAATTTTTAATTACATAAAACTTAAGTTCAAAAACGTATTAAATATGAAAAAATGCACTACAATAAAAACATTTCTGCTAGTAAAATATATGTATTTCTAAAATTGCTAAATAGTACAGATAACAGTACTACAATAATGCAAAATAAAAATACCTTGTATAAAAAGTTAAAGTGTATTAGCTAAATAATTTTGAATTATTAAATTGAACTGATAGTCTTAAAATTGACATAATAAAGAACAAAGATATTTGTGAGATAAACCAAAATTAAAAAATTTCAGCCACTAAAAATAGCTCCCAGTACATAAGCATTAAATTAGTTTTTATACTGCAAAGAACATTTAAACAAAAAGTAAACATTTTACAACATATAAAGTTAGTAATATGCTTTTTATGCCACCTGGTTTTCAAAATATATCTACTTTTTTCCAGAATTTTTTTTAATGATACAAATAATAGAATAGCCATTTTTGAATTTTTTTTCTAAATATTTTTATTTCAAACATTATTTAAGTAGCATCAACATGCAGTATAAAAAAAATATTCTTGCATTTTCAAAAACCCCCAAAACATTTTTATTTTGATAAAAAAATTAGAAAGATACTGGAAATATTTATGACTTTAGAGAAAATATTTGTGAATACTTAGGCACACAATAATCGATCTTTTGATGAAATGACATCATCAATACATAACATACAATTATAAAAACCTGAAACGTACCACAGATTTAAATGAATATGCTGAAGCAACTACTTCTGAATCTTGTGCATCCAAAGTATTATCATCATCATTACATTTTCTTCTTAATGGCTTATCGTCATATAATTGGTCAACACCATTTTCAAAAATGATGTTATAATCATAAACAAGGAGCTCCATTAGTAGATTACAAACCAACTGGTTTTTATGGTTGTCTCCTTCATAAGCAAGTCTGTGAAATAAACATTCATTTTCAGTCAACTTAAGTGCATATAACTCATTAAAAAACTATTTCACACCACTAGCCAATTATTAGTGCACTATCAAAAGTATTTTGGGTTATTTCATATTATTTTTAAATTGATCTAACTGATCTCTCAAGAAAAATGTTATTTACTTATATAATTAATCCTCTTATTCACTTATGAAATCAATATAAAGGGAAGAAATACATTGCACAGATCACATTTTTCTCTCTTCTTTTTTTTTAAAATTGTCACACATTTCTTAATTTTTTACAAAAAAAAAAATGCTCTTTTCAATCCCCTAATTAATATAAAAGTTAATAAAAAGAAAACCAAGTATGCTCAGCTGCAAGCAATATTTCTTATAAAAGAATAACCTATAAGAAAATTAAACATTTTCTGCAGAAAATAGAACTGGGATAAATATTTTACACTACTGACAATTCTTATTTAATTTTAAAATAAACATTCATGTATTTCTAATTTATTTTAAAGAATGAAAATCAACCATAACTTTAAAAGTGTTCCCTATATAAAAAATGTATTCAGTTAAAACAATGAGAAAAAAAGAAAAGAACAGAATCCATTTTCTTGTGAAGCTTGTTCAAGTTGAATAGCAAATTTTTTCAATTACATGCAAGTAGTTATCAGGAAATACAAAATACTCCCTGAAACCTTATTTATATATCTGGATAAATTAATTGTGCAGTTACGAACATTCATTTTAATACTTTGTTTGCAGTCGAGGAATTGATGAACACTAACTGACCTGAATATTTTTGATCCCAGACTGAATCCCATGATCATAATCTCTTCACGTTCACTGTATTTTTGATTCACACGGAAAATAAACTGGGTAATAAACTTCAAAGTGTTGAAATTATCTAATGGTAGCTTTTCTACCAGACCTTTCAATTTCAAGATACAGCCTTCCTTGTCTTTCTGTATATCTGATAATATAAATTAAATATATTAATGATAACAAATAAAGTTTTAATACCTATAATCTAAAAATATTTATTTATTGTTACTTTTGAATAAACACACTAAAAAAGTTTATTAACTCTACATTGAAATTAAAAATGAGTAGAATGCTTACTGTATACTATTTGACAGATTTTAAAAATTCATTACTAGTTTGTTTTGTACATTAGAAACACGAACCCTACTTTACCTTGAACTGCAAGAACATAAGCTGGAAGGGTATCTTTTGGAATAATAGGGTCGGGTAGTTGATGTAAAAATATCTCTAGCAAAACTGTAGCAGTTGATACATCACATTCTGCTTCCAATGGGGCATTCCCAGTCTCATCAAAGGCTATTCTCAAGCTTTCCACCAATTGCGTATTTTTAGATCTCCGTGACAGATCAATCTTATCAGCACCTACATTGTTTAAAAAAAAAATCTAATGAAATACCTGGGGGGGGGGAGATAGTATCACAAAAATTTTATTAAACAATATACAAAAGTGTCCACATCCTAGTCTGCAATAGGATTGGACAGAGTATTACATTAATAATGACTCATCATAAATTATGCACATGAAACAACAAACTATTAATGTAATCTTTCACAAAACAAGCAATCAAAGTTACCTTTTTCTTCAATAAAATGACAAATTCTCATCAAAACAAATGGAACAGAAAACTCTGTAAAAGTCTTCTTCACTAACTTAGTTAGTGGAATTCCAAAAGCTTTTGGCTGGATTATCAAGTTTTTATTGTTACAGCAAGCTACTGTTAACTTTGACAAATTGTCCCGTTGTTCTCCACCATCTTCAAGGGTCTAAAATGAAAGTTCAGATACAAAATCTTAGTAGATATTGAAAATATTGCTTTCATAATTTTCTAAATCAGTTATGAAAGTGTTGAATTTTATAAGGTTAAATTTGCTTTGAACTAGAGAAAATTCATACTTCAATGTACAAATAAAATGTAATCATAAATGTATCTCTACAAGTAAAACTGCTATGCTTCACAGATTTAGTGCAACAACTAACAGTCAACATCTGCCAAACAGTTATTCCACTGAAGATAAACCTAGCAATCTAGTACAATGATAAGAGACTGAATCAGCAAACAGAAATATCAGTAATCATAACACTAAGATACCTTAAACATTTTAGAAAGCATTTTGGATCGGTTTAAATAGACATTGTACCATAAAATAATGTCTAGCACTTTTTTAAACACCTCCATTAACTTAGTGAAAAACCTACAAATAAAATAGCAGTTGTTAACCGAAACAAAAAAAGGTAAAGAAGAAAGAAAACTAATGTAGCATTTTCTATCTACTTAGTTTGCTCATTATGCATAAAATATGCATGTTTATTACTGTTATCCAGAACTTAAAATGGCAAGTGTTTTGCTTCATCCTGAGTGTTATGGAACTTTAGAACAGGTTCATGAAACTTAATTCACCAGCTTTGCTTACTTTTGATTCTAAAGCAATGTGAAGTTACCTGAAAATTTCAAAAAATTAAGTTACCCAATCTTTATCCAGCAATAAAAGAACAATTAGTATAAATATTCTTTTTTTTTAGTGGTATGAATATCAAGAGGAGAGTTCAGTTGTCAAAAATGTAAAATATGCTTTCAAAATAACTTCTATTTCACCATTATTCACCACAAAAAAACATCTAAAAAAAAATTGGTGACGACCACGTGCATTAGTAAAAGCTGCACTGGGCATCGCCACTGGATCTTTACTTTATTGCTTGCATATTCCAAATATATGCTAATCCTTGCACTAATGGCATAAAGCAACAAATTCAATTTGTGTTTATTTAGCTGAAGTAGTATCTACTTCTTTTTAGTTGTGTTTCTTCTTGAAAGTATGCCAAACCAGCATTGAATGAGAAAGGGTAGATTAATAAAAAATACCTTCTTCCTCTTTTTATGGTCACTCTCATTCCCAATATTCATTTTGCATAGCTCTGTTCAACTCAGAATGAGAGCGCCTTCTGGTGTCACTGTTGCTTTTAACTCTAACACATTCCCACTGTTAAAGGTAACACTCCTTCCAATCCCACATAATCTACTTGATAATGTATGTAATATTTGCAATATCCTAACTTACATATTTGTTCCCTGTACAAGTTGCTTCAGTTTAAAAACCTATTCAAACAGTGCAAGTGTGTTGGGTTGGTTTAACAAACAAATACCTGAAGTCTATCCAAAAATATTTAAGCAATGAAAACAAAGCAAAATTCTGCTTTAGCTCAAACACTAAGTGCCACTCAAATCAATTTGGCATTACTCCCATTGCATCAATTTTATTCATGTGTTGTAAAACTGAATTTACATTCATTTTGGTTCCTAAATCACCACATCACATTGTTTCAAGTGTAACTCAGCAATAATTCTTTGGTAGATTAGGAGCCAAAAGGAATATAAATTTAGTTTTACAACACATGAATAAAGATGATGCAATGTCAGTAATGTCAAGTTATTTTACTTTGCTGTTTTTATGAGATGTCTCAGACTGTTTGAGCTGAAGCAGAATTCTTTTTTTTTTTCTATTTTACTTGAATGGATTGCAATGTTCAAACAGATACAATAATCTTTGTGATAAAAGGTAAAATAACAATAAATTTTTTTTAATTGGCATAACAAATAAACAATGTCAACAAAAATATATTTTTTAATGATTTGTATTTATGATTTTCTTACATATAAAAACAGAGTTTTATAATTTATGCACAGTGTGGAAAACCCATTAACAAAAAACTGTAGGAGCAAGTTAGTTAATTAAAGTCAACACCTCAGAACTCACCTGATGAATCAGTGTGTCAAATCCAGCCAAAGGGCTGTACAAGGGTCCAACAGGATATTTCATCTCTTAATAAGAACACCAAATGACTTATGAAATGTCTAGTTGACACAGCCACAATAACCTGAATAAATATGGTTGACATGAATCTTATCAATGATGATGCAGAGTAACAAAATCTGATACAAAAAAAGATTGATTGTTATTTTATTGTTGATAAAGTGTTTAAAATTTAAAACTTCGTTCAACACTTGTATTTATCACATTTCGCGATGTGGAGTAGTTTTTCACTGTCGAACACACTATATTAAGGCTTTTTAATAACTAACGCACACGCAAATTTCTAATGAATTTTCACTTTTCAGTGCTGAAAACCACACTTCTATGCCATCTCAGATGATCCAACAGATACAAAGAGATGATAGTTGGCTTTATATCCTTGTATTCTTTTTAATGTTAAAATTTTAGCTGGTGGGAAGACACACACAAGTAACGCGGCACTCGTACGACTTGCAATTCAATTATATTAGTACTACAGGTGCTTCGTACGTCCTTTATACCGGGTTAAGGATTTGTTTACTTCCCGAGATGCCAATACTAATGCGCAGACTCACTTAAATAAAGCACCCGGCAACTCGCGCTACATATTCCAACATCTCAGCTTTCTTCTGTGAAAGCAAACCTCCTACATAATAAAACTGGCATTTTGCCAAAATACATATACTACGTGTATTTTATTAAAGTATTATGAGATAGCATGATTGAGCTATTTATTGCCAAGTGCGTGAACACAGCAGCCATTATCTGGAGTGTTTATTTTATTCACGCTAATATACAATACAAATCTTACTTTTTTGTAATAACATGAAACCTCTCATACAAATTATCTGAGATTAAGTTAAAGGTTCTTTAACAGTTCACAAAAAAATTAACGAACACATAATTATGTACAAATAATTCAATGCATAAAGAATTATGCTTTTCACTTTCTCTTCTTAAAATTCATCACTTTAAAAAAAATGTAGTGTTATATATATATCAATACGAGTGATATCAATTCTGATACGAATATAAAAAAACTTGTACGATGGTGATTTATCAGTTTGTCACTTTCAAATCATCGTTTACGTATATTCCCCTAACTGAATAATTTATAGAAAGAACTTGTGAAACTATAATAAACTAAAAAAACACTTATTTTCTCATCAGTAAATTTATGTATTTATATACACATAAACAAATCTTATTCAAACATATGCAATAATCTTTGTGATTAAAGGTAAAATAACAATATTTTTTTTAAGTTGGCATAACAAATAAACAATGCCAACAAAAATATATTTTTTAATGATTTGTATTTATGATTTTCTTACATATAAAAACAGATTTTTATAATTTATACACAGAGTGGAAAACCCATTAACAAAAAACTGTAGGAGCAATTTAGTTAATTAAAGTCAACACCTCAGAACTCACCTGATGAATCAGTGTGTCAGATCCAGCCAAGAAGATTATTTTACAGATATGAATATCAATAACATGTTTATAACAAGTGTAACAATTACACCTTCTGTCTTACAATCAATGGGAGCGTGGACCCCCTGTCTGCAATCTAATAGTTTTAAATTTATTCGCTAAGAATGCCCGAGTGTAAGAGTTAATTTTTTTTTGTCAAAAAATAATAATAATAGAATAAAAAAATATATTCTTGTATTTAGTTAATAGGAAGTAAACGAGACAATTCCAGGCTATAAAACACCATTATTAAATTTAGAAGGTTACAGTTTATTGGATTTTATACATATTCACATAAATATACACCCAAACACAAAATCGAAACAAAAATTAAGGTTAAATCTGGTTTAAAGTAGTTTTTTGGCAGTTTCTTATGCTTTTATAATCACGTAAAAAAGTTAACATTCTTTCATTTTCATTGAACAAGAAAATAAAACTAATTTATACTGTACGTTTTATAATTATATTTATAATTTAAAAACTTTCACTGGCCTTGCAAGAGGTTAGTTTCGATTCCTCTAGAAAAAAAACAGATAATTCTACAAAGTTCCTCAACAATAACACTTCATTCTTAGTATGTAGCACTTAAAATGTTCGACTTACTTCACTCCTAATATTCACGTTAAAATTTAAAAATCATTTTCATATTTTCACGTACAAAATGTTACTCATGTCTAACTTTTGAAATTACAAAACATTTTGGCAAATTTCGCACACACACATTTGAAAATTAAAAGAAACGTTTTTGTTCTTAACAATATATTTTTTTTTATAAAGTTACTTATTTATAAATTACATTGATGAACTTATTAATATTACAAATTTAAAAGTGTTATTATATCAAATGTTTTGTTACCAAAAAAGAAACTCACCTCTACCTAGGTAACTGCAAGCAATTTGTGACTGAATTTTACGAAAAATTGGAGGATGCACTGTAAGTATAACTCGTAAATTGGCAATTAGACACAAGCAGCAGCAGTCTGCAGACAAGCGAGTTCAGGCACAAGCCAAAAAACTTTAAGGGCTACCTGATGCTCACACTTTACAGGCTTCGATTTAAAAACAAAATCTATTCAGGATTAATATCTGCTGAGACAAGGTTCAATTCCTGGCGAACAAACATCGTAACGACCTTTTTATGGCTGCTTCAAAAATCGGCAAGACACCAATCTCATTGATAGCATTCGAAGAAAGAAACGTCTAGATTTTCAAATGTGGCTCGTACAATCCACTTTTAAAATAAAAGTCGGGATGGATTCTTACTAGATCCTGAAAATAGAACATATATTATGGTAAGCTTAATAAAATCACTTAAAATAAATCACTACCTATTCCAACCGGTAGGTGCTACATTTTCTAGGAGTAGGAATAAAATGTTAGAAGCATTCTACAAAATAAAGATGCCGTAACTAAATTATGGCACATGTTCTAATTTTTAAATTAGTTATACGATATGTCTATAAAGAAGCTTATAATATTAGTAATAACTACCTTATAACGCTAAATTTGTTCCTGTTTTTATTTAATTGGATACTCACTGTTTCGCTTTACAGCTTCTTCTGAAGAGTTCCACTAAAACACAAACAGTGCAAAGCTTCATTTTAATTTTATTATTTAAACCAACCGACTCTTTGTACAATCAGTTATGGATTGTTTTACTTTTAGTTTTAGTGGACCGCTCCTTAAAAAGCTGTAAAAAGAAACGGTGAGTGTCCTATTATAACAAAAATGACAAATTTGGTGTCATAAGGTCGTTTATTACAGTTATTAAAACTTTTGTATATGTACCAACAGAAATTAAATATTAAAGTTATAATAATGATATATGCTAGCCCATACCACAGTTTACGAAACAGACGTCGCGTTTAAAGCAAAAAAAGTGTTAACAGAAGTATTTTGTATTTATGATAATTTTGTATTTTTTACCATTTTACAGTAAATGGGCCCAGGAAATTAATTAATCATTCGCCAGTTTGACAACAAACTATACTGTTAATGTTATAATCACCATTAAGAATTATTATAACTTATGATTTTATTGCGCTTGTTCCAAGTTGCTTGATGGAACAGTGCACTTACCCGGTGGAACTATAAATCTAGTTGAATCCTTAAGGATTAAGCTTGTTTTATGGGTTTTTTTTATCTTTTATTAGATTACAAAAATTCGTAACCTAATAATATTATTACTAATACTATTACTATTAGTCTGGAAGTTAGGATGTACAATATTTGTAGTTTTAGGCTTTTTTCTACCATTTTTCTAAAATTCGTAACTTTAGTAACGGTTCAGAGAATTTTTGCCAGTATGGCGTTTAGTATTTAGAGCTATAGTAATAACACGTTCTTACTTTACAATTAATATTTCAATTAAAAGCTTACCGGTTTTCAGTGATGTAGAGAACTTAGTCAGAAGTAACCTTGTTTGTTGTAGGTTAGTTGTCCAACACTCAAGATATGAATACTTTTGTCACACATTTTCAGAAGTGTTATAACTTATATTAACATTAGTTTAAATACTGTATATGTTAAAAGAAATTATTTCAAAGCTGCACTTAGACACAGACATCAAACAGCTCGTCCGCACTTCGTATCTCAGCTACTTTTACCTCAACCTTGAATGCTAAATAACATCCGCTTTGTCGTATAAAATTCGGAAGGCGAATCGATGTTACTGCGCATGCGCATTGCTAATCGTATTTGCAGGAGGGCTTACACGTACTTTGTGCAACAAAAGCGTGACAAAGAAATCACGTGACTACTCCTATGCGTGGAAGATTACCAACCAAGTTCGGTGTTGAATTGTCAAAGATTTCACCGCCAAGTGTTCAGAAGTTTTCTAGTTAAACCATTCGAAAAGACCAAAGAACACACCTCGACTAAATGAAAATAAAGAATTAAGATAGGAGTAAACTAGTAAAAATGAAAACTTAAGAAAATATTAATCATTGAAATTTATTTGAAGAGTGTAACAGTAATGTTGGAAAATTAGGATGAACTATAAAGTTGTAATCATCTTAAAATTTATATTTCTTTTTGTAGCTTGTGGCCCAACTTGAAAGTGAATTAGAATTCATTATCATTATTTTAGATACTAAAATGTCAATTATGTAAACAGTTTCAATATAATATTTATACCAATCAAAACTGTACAGAAATTACGTTGTAGTACTCGTTGGCTGTGGTCTTGGCTTCCTCAGGAGAATAAAGTCATCTGGTGATAAACACGGAAAATATTATGTTTCAAGAATGCCATTATCGTGAGAATCACTTCCTCGTAAACAGGTTGTGAACACTGTAAATGCGTCGGGAAGACAGTAGGAAGCATAGCAGAATACTTCTACCGATATCATAATCCAATGTAGTGTGCAAGTGTAATAATTTCGAATTTATTAATTCCCAGGCTTGGACTCCAACCCGATACCCTTCATACACCAGACGAGTACTCTATAAATTGAGCCAAACAGTTACCACGGTAGCAATTCCTAGTAAGGCAGTTTTTTCACATCTAACTTAAACTACCAGTCTTATTTTAGGGTTGTGTATAATTTTAATTTTATTACTTCCTCGGCACACAAGGCGAGTACTCTACCAACTGAGCTACAGGGTTAACCAACTAGCAATTGCTAGTAAGGTATTTTTAACAATTCAAACTACTCCACAATTACAAATGAAATAAGATGTATATTAACCTAATGTCGATTCAAGTATATATATTCAACTTGATATCAGTCAAGGCTTTACTAAAATAAATGGAGCTATCGTAGTCGTGTCAGTGTCCCTCTTGATGTAAGGTTCATTCATTATTGTGGTAAAAAATTTTCACAGTATATTTCAAACAAGAACTGGTTAGCATTCTGATTTTGCTTCAGGCAGTTGTTATAGTAATAGCTGTTCATATTTTATACTTCAAAACCTGATAACAATAATCACGGCTGATAGTAATTAAAGTAGAAATATAATGAGCTTTTGTACCAGTTAAAATTTATAAAATATATTTTTTCAACCTTGCTGTATGATAGAATAATAAGTTCTTTTGTGGATTAGTTTGCGAAATGAAAAACGTGTACAAACTATTTGTTTTGTTTGAGACACATCCCTCTCTCGCGTTCCATTCAAGCTATACACTGCTTTACATAACTACATTTATTATATTAAGAAAAACGAGAAACCATGTTACGGAAGAAATTTTTAGAGGTTCCAAAGTAGACATCCTAGAGTAATAATCCAAATACATCTTGTTTCAAAGATAGTTGGGCAAATTATACAGTAGAGTCCTTTAATCTCTGAATTCTCAATGTCTGGAGTAGAAGGACGAGAGTCCACGGTCTCTCCAGTAAGGACAGCAGATGCATTTCTTTGAAGATTTATACACCAATATATCTGCCGTAGAAATATCGATATGCACGTGAATTTAACATGTTAGTGTTAATCTATATATTGTACCTGTCAGGATTTTCATATTTGTAAATAGAGTAAATAAAGGCAATTTTATAGATACAATTTATTTACCTGCACATTTTCTGATCACTTACTGACTACTGCTTTCTGTAATTTTGCGTCTGAACAACATTCTAAACTTTCAAAACTTTTTGCCACAAGGCAAATACAACATCGACTGGTTCGGCCACTATTTGATTGGCCACAGCATTTCTGAGAAAATATGTAGACTCTTCTCGGAAATATGGTAAGAACAATGATATTAGTTAGCGATGTTAGCCTTATTTGTCAATATATGTATAAAAATAAAACAGGTTGTTGAACTACAAAACATGTACCATGTGTTTACCATAAAAAAGTTCCATTTTATATAATATTATAATAATATGATTTAACTATAGATTGTTACATGATTAGTTCTTTTGACAATTTACCGGAATACTTGATTCACATGAAGTACAAAAAGTAAAGGATATTTATGTAAACATATTTAAAGCCTTTTACGGAGTTGAGTATGTGAGCAAAAATATTTCTAAAAGACATGCTGCTAGTGCTTCCTGCCAAAATGATTCACCGTAACAGTTTTAGTATCGTAGTGGGCTGGTAAAGAAACTTCTATGCAATATTTTGCATATAACTTCTCGGGATAACCACATATAACGTCTCAGGATAACTGGAAGGATCAGCGCTAGTTTACCAAAATACTGATCTATAATGAACAAATAGATAAAGCCATAACAAGGTTTCAAGTAGGCATGTTACTTTTTTCATTTAATAAGAAACTTATATAATAATGTTTAATGTTATTTTATGTTTAAACAAACTTTTTTTTTATGTGAAATGAAAGGAAAAATTCCAGTCTTAATGAAGTATGTTTATATAAATACATTATAAATACACAGGAGTATCTTATATGTTTTACAATTGTGTAAGAAATTCTGCAGTAAAGGTGGTGAACTTTAGTAGCTATAAGTAGCATTATTACACACACACAGACACAGAAATATACAGGGCAGCTCAAAAAATGTACCCACATTTAAAATGCTCACATGATTATAGTAAATGAACCTATAAACCAACAATATATCTTTATTAATATTTCATACAACAAACTAACTGTACATACACTACTGTATCATTTGAGATGTTCAAACTTGGTTCCACCAGCATTCAAACAAACATGACATCTACGACGGAGTACCTGACATGCTGTTAGACAATTTTCCACTCTGATTCGATGGAAAATATTTTTGATCTGTTGCTTTAATTCGTCGATGGTTTTAGGTTTCTTTTTAGACATCCTCCAATATTATGTAAAATGAAAATAAAACTTTTAGAATCGATATACGGAAGTTGCATAACATAAAGGATGGGCATGCTTCTGAAGAAGAAGAATGGTCCACCTTTCGGAAGCGCTTGGGTCATAGGGTTTTTATTCATTTCTATCAAGACTTCTTGAACTTACGCGTTTTTCTAACATCATTATAGGATGGGTACATTTTTTGGCCACCCTGTATATATATTCTACAGACATACGGTATCTCATGTATTCCAGTTCCCTCAGTTATGAAATACAAAGTTATATCTTGGAAAAAGGATCATGTATGTTACAATAATGAACAGCATGAAAAATGTACTGTTTCTCTGAACCATAAGATAAATCATCTTGCTTTATCAGAATTTTCTTTTCCTGGTACCATTTGGTGGAAGCTGGTGTATAAGTTGCACAATAGAAGTTTTGAAAGCAGTCATTTTATGAAAGAGTTCCAACACTGATAGTAGATAATTCTCCATTTCCTGTTACTTTGGAGATTTTATCTGATAATAAGTTGCTAAAGTTTGTTGCAAGGTCTATGTTGACAAATCTTTCAACTGATTCAGGGGTATAAGAATTGCAGACGTATCGTTGAAGCAGCACTATTATTTAAAATATGTCTTCTTTTTTTTTTATTAGATGAGGTTACTATTTTATTTCACTTAATTTATTCTGAGTTAGTAGATTTAGTGTGTTCGTTCATATGCATGATATATCTTAAAGTAATATTTCAAGGACTTATTGGGAAAGTTTCTTTCTTTAAACTTTGATCTTATTAAATTCCTTTGGTAGCAAACTAATCAACTAAAACACAAATTATCGCATGATCAACTACAGTTTGAGAGTTTCGAATAATCATAATATGAATGTAGAATCGATCAATATTTCTGTGCTTCGTACTTCTGGAACAACACATTGAACAATGTGAAAATCCAAAAATTCAAAACTACGGGAAAAAATGTAATCTATGAAAGAATTGCTTAAAAGTATGTGTTAGAAACAATATATATTTATATACAACATTTATTAATTTCAAATATTTTAGATTACTATAATTTTCGAACTAGCAAACATAATGGTATGTTCATTCATAATTTTGAATAAGTGATATAAAGTTAGTTTTAT